>NC_072465.1:10545642-10810293 GCF_027596085.1 Anoplopoma fimbria
GTTACCCATTATCAAAGATTTTTTTGTCTCCAGTTTGAACCAATGGCCCAATGGAAGCAAAATACTTAGTTATGTTGGTTTTGGTCCTTTCGTGGGATTCCTTGACAATGATAATTAGAATTAAAAAATGAATTAAAACCAATAGAGACTTGAGACCGTAGAAAAATACATAAATAAATCTGTATAAAAAATAACGTTTACATGAATTGTAGTTCCTAAAACATGCAACACTGATAACACTAATATCGGCCATTATAAATAAGTTACTTTGAGAAATCTCACTCAGATTTCATTGCCAATTTTTACTTTTCCAAAGCTGCACTTTTTATTTCATTTATTTCATTTTAAGACTTTCATAAATAGAAATTATAAATAAGGGTAATCAAATAACTTATTTCATTTTTTATTTTATACAGTGTATGTGTTTTTTAAATGACCATAAGTTGAACCGGGGAAAGTTTAACTGAAATGCCGTTGCCTTGCCCTCTACAGCCGCACAGTTTTTAGGAAACTGTGAAGGGAGCTGTTTTGGACAGATGTACGACGGAGTGAGTCAGGAATCTGTTTTGAACAATCATCCAAAAGATTAAGGACGTTAAAAGCCATTGCGGGGCTTTGTTTTGACAAGCTAAAAATGTTCCTTCAGCCTAATATTTACAGCAGACAAGCATCTTCGCGCCGGACACTAGAGCGCTGGATGAGCTCCGTAAGTGCTCCGCATCAATTTAGCCTGCTAATGTCCAAGTTGGATTGTGAGCCGCGCTCTTGTCATCGAATGCCGTAAATACGGTGAAATCTAATGTGTTTCTGTGTTGCCTTTCTTCTTCTGTTATTGTAAGCGCTGTTGGATCTAATGATAGAGAGGTCCAGCTGGCCCTATCAGCGTCAGCTCCCAATCCAAACACGATGACATAGTGCAGGTGTCCGCCGCCGGCCTCCCCTGGCACCTTGGTGGAAAACATTAGATCGGAGAAGGGCTTCCTTTATAGCTTTTAAATGGAGGCGCAGGTCAAGGGCTCCCATCCAAAGGCCCCCGATCTATACCGTGACCCCCCCAAGCCCCGAGCCCCAGTCAGCCTACTCCGGCCTGGAGCAAGGAGAGGGAGGCGTAAACCAGACGCTGACCGATGACCCTCCTGCCAAACTACCTGCACCTACAAAGGAAGCCTCTGATGGATGGCGGTGGAAGATTGCTCTCGCCGCATGTTTGTATATAACAACTTCCCAGCTGCTTCTCGCCTTCTTAGTACGCAGCAACTCAGGGAATTTCTAGTTAGAACAAATTCAAACCCGCAAGTGCTTTGTGCGAATAAATTCAAATGCAACCTGTGTGGTCGAATCCAAAACTAGGAACTAAGAGATGTAAAATTGTTTTATTTATTCACAGGGCCTCTTCTGCCTCACTGAGTGACAAGCTAACGTTATTATGCGCAAGCATTAGCCATCAATTTTTTTTATGGATTTCGCATGTGTTGTATCTAAAATGCTTCCACACATTTTGTGATTATCTGTTAGCGAAAACAACATTAGCCTAGTGGGGAACAGGCACTGGGCTAATGCCGTTCCCCACAATGCTAATGTTTTCTTAGCTAATTTTTCAGATAGAGAAACATTATGTGAACAGAACATCACATCAACACTTCTAAGCTAAGACAACATTAGACTAGTGGGGCAAGGCCTATGCTATTTGAACAGAACATCACTTATCACATTTCTCATATTTAATTCCCATTAAAGAGAAATGTAGTTTGGATTTGGAGTAAAAAGTTTCAGTTGGGTGTCAAGGTAATGTTGCAGCTCTTGAAGCAACCACTCCTTCTGTCGTACATTAATAAACAAGCGCTGATTTCTTTTTTTGCAATGATCTGTTGGTTCTCAATTACTGCAGATGGAGCATTTCAGGTCGGCTTTCATGAGTAAGGGCATGCTGATACAATTGAAGTTCACATTTTTCGCCAAAGCGGCACACAGAAGTGTGACAAATTGCAACTTATTAGGGAAACTCACTAAAGGTTGTGGATAGGAAAAAATGGGAGACGTAAGTGAGAAAGGATACAATTTTATTTTTCATCAAAAACTTTTCATTAACCGTCTAATATTTCCACCGCAGAGACGAGGCCATTTCTTGCCACAATGTTTAGAGTTGTTAATGTCCATTCAAGATGGCAAAGCGGCATTTCAATACAATAAATCCTGTCAGGTTTGGCTCTGCCTCATCAGGTTTCACCGAATGGATCCGTTGCGTAATTCATCAGAAAGTCATACCTTTCAATAAGACCTTTGTCACCATCTGTCAAAGTCATACACTGAGACATTTTCCACGTCTTCAGCTCGAACACCAGGAGGATAAGCATCACAGCTAGTGCACTCAAATGAAGGAGGGTATTGAACAAAATATATAAAGTCTTTAATTACATAAATTGAATGTAACTCGGTACATGTAATCACGTACTGAACTTCAGTTAAATGTTGAAGTACTTGAACTAGAACCATCCTTTTATGCCACTTCATAAAATTTTAAAAGGGAATATGGTTCTTTTAAATCCACTACATTTATCCGAAAGCTACAGTGGGTAAAGTTAAAATCAGCTCCTCCTTTAATGATGCATAATTAGTACTTTTTATTTTACTACATTAGGCGCATTTTGCCAATACACCTCTGTATTTTATTTAAGTGCAGGTCCACTAGTTTTTGAGGTTTTTCAATTGCTTCCCAATTGTATATTCAAATCCTAAGATTCAAATTTTGGTCAAAGTCATTTTGCTCAAAGTACAAAGTAACAAAAATGCTATTTTCCCAAGCCCTTTTAGAAATGTTTTCACATGTGACTTGACTAGGTTTCTGCATGATGAAGTTCTACACATATTTATACATATATCCTTATCCATAACCACTGTACTACATAAAGGAACTTAGATGGCAGTCAGCACCCTCCCAGTTTAGAGAAGCAGAAAGGAGCACCAGCACAGAAGCTAAGCAATATACTGCTGTGGATGCAACGTTAGTTTCGGATCCGAAAGTCACACAACAAACAAACTAACTGATCAATGCAGCAGGAGACCAGCAAATCCTGTGCTCTGTGATGCAAAATTACTTTTTTTGTCAAAGGAGTCTTGTGGGTTTGAAGACTGATATAAACAATTTCAGGTTGGGGAGAGGTGTCTGATGGCAAGATAGAGCAGGGGAAATATTCTAAATTAGCATTCACTTAAACAGATATGGATTTTTCTAGTTGGGCCTTTTTTAGGTGGCTAAATATGTTTTCTTGACAAATTCAGTAATTTTACCTTGGAGAACACGGGATAACACATTCGACCCCACTTCAAAATATCCAAACTAACCCTTTCAGTTATTTCCAAACTTAATACAGCTAACGTTGACTCAGCTAATGCAAGCGTTCACATTATTCCTAATCTAATAGATTAGCTTAATTTGGTAACCTACTTCACAATCTTTTGCTAACGACTGAGTGGGCTTTTTCCATTTGCAAAATAACAAAAGAAAACAGCTGAAGCGGCCTAAAAGTAAAAGATCTGAATACTTCCTCCACCACTGATTAATACACACAGCAATTATTAATCATGATTGTGACTCATCAGATTTTCAAACTGAAAATAATAGCATCATGAAAGAAAACATATTGCCATGTGTGCTAAGAGCCCCAGTTTAGTTCAGTCTAATCACTCTTCAGTTTTTTCTCCAGAATGTCACTTTGTTAATCACAAGGGCATTTAGGTAATGGAATAAATATCAGGCTACAGTTTATAAAACTAAATAACACAAGGCCACACACGGATACAATGCATACTTAGCGTCTGAAACAGTATGTTTTGTCTTCTGTACTAATCACCACTGTGAACCCTTTGTAATTGTAATTCTGCACGTTGCAGTCATCGGGAACAAAATGTAATATTTCACAGCGATGTTATGATAGCCTAATTCCTCCGGTCGGCCCCGGGGCCTGTGAAACGCGGCATAAGCTGACATGCGAGTGCAAACAGCAGACCAGACCGCAGGTGTTAAAACAGTACGTTGAGCACGGGGTAATTTTGACATGTTTTTGTTTCATTAACGCTGTATTAATCCATCGGAGCGTCCAGTACACCTGTGCTGTGAACCCCAGGACGCTTTCCACTACACCGGAGCATTCCTCAGTGACAGCTCCACTTGTCACGCCTCTCCCTCTCCACGTCCCCATCTGTGGTAGTCACAACAATTTACCCACCCCTCTCCTCCGTCCCAACAACCCACCTCTGGCTGACTCAACCATGTTGTTTTGACAGACAGTGTGTAAAAAAACAGCTGCTGGAAGTGTACTGCAAAGCTCAAACCGCCCCGCAAGAAAGGGCGCCCAAGTGTTGGCTGACACAATCAAAACGCAATCCATTAAGAGCTCCGGGATGATAGCAGCGTCAGTTTGTAACTCACCAGCTTTGTTAATGGTCTGTCTTAATGTTCGCTGTGAGCTGATGTCATGGCACGCTAGTTGAGCCTGAATGTACAAGTAGGAATGTGTTGTGTCGTGACACGCAGTGATTACAGCGCAGGATCGTTTTTATTATCACGTCTCAATGACTCACTTGAATGTGCCTCATAAAGGTTTGAAGTGAGAAGTGAAAACTTGGATGAAAGGACTGGCAGCTCTTGAGTGTTTCTACACTGCTTGGGGAGCACTGAAACTCATTTCTACTCAAAGTTTATCTGATTGAAGACGGAGAATTTAATTATAGGTGTGTGGCTGTAAAAGTTAAAAAAATGAAAAAGCTGAAAAGGAAGCCTACATAACATCTTACTGAAAAGTCATCAGGAGTGTAAAACATAATGTTGTCTCCCATGGCCATGAGGTTCAGAACATATACCATAGATATAATATAATTAATTAAATGTCATGAAACATTATTCTGAAATGTATGTCATTATACATTCTTTGACATATCAAAACAACAATCCCTAGTAGCTAACAAGGCAAGAAACTCTCCAACTCTACATATGAGCAAATAAAACAATGTTCCCATACAACTAAACTGCATTCGGAAACACATTTCAATGGAAACCTATTTTTTTCTTTCGAACAAAATTACTTGGTTAAGTTTAATCAAAGTGTCATTGTTTGGCTTTAAAAATAAGTATGTTTGATATGTTAATTAATTTTTTTTATTACTGAATGTTTACTGGCCCCTGGCCTCCTGTCATTTAACAAAACGCATAAACACTTCAAAAGTAATAAGTTACATAATTAATTTACTTCTAATTAACAGGAGAAGTACTGCCTTTACAATACAGAAAACATCCACAAATCGTGGGGAATTTGTTGAAGTACTTGACTTTAATGTTTCCTTGTCTGTTATGTACCTATGCAGACTCAACCAGTTAGTTTTTACAGTTAAATAACCAGAAGCATGACAAAAACGTCTGTTAATGTTAAAATAAATAATCAACAGTAAGCAGTAGCTACCTGAAAAAGAAAAAGAAAGGCTTTCATGCTACGGTAAGGGCTGTCTCGATAATAGATTTTGACTAGAACATTATTGTGGCCAAAACAATTCAAAATAACAATGTCCTGATATCTAAAGAACATTTAAAAATAATATTAATAATAGCGTATATAATAATAATTACATTTCCAAAAGAATTCCACTCAAATACAGGGAGGTATCAAAGAGCTGGCGATCGTCTGTAACCATAACTGTATATGTAATTTTAAGAGGCGCTGGGTATCAATATTTATTTTTTAAATGTGTGAATGAAAGAAGAAAAGTGAATGAAAAAAGAAAATTGTTTAATCAAAAAAGTAGGGCCAACACGTTTCATATATGATGTCAAAATGTGTGGTTAGTGCAATAACTTACCCTAAGAATCTGTTGAACAAAAAGCTACTTACTTGTTGCTCCCCACCACTGTAATGAAAGATGCACATTAGTTGGAAATTAGCTCCTCCCCCTGTGTCTCATGTGTTATTGTGTCAGTATCATAGCAATGAGGCCGTATTTGGTTTTTGGGAGGCTCACTCGTGGCGGCTGAGTGACGTGAACCCTCGCTGGCCCCTCTTAAGAGAGGACATGCTGATTAGGTAATCACCTGTGTACACAAAGCCCCGGCGCGCTCCTCTCCCTCCACATCCTCTCTGACAGACGTGAGCGGGACAACGCCGTTCTGCTTTCACACCCCTTTTCATCGCATTGTGGATAATAGCTTTGCTGCAGGCCTGCGAGATGGTAAAACATATTTACCCTCTCGACAGGTGAGGTCTGGCCTGGTCTATTGTACAGTTGGGGGGGAGAAAAAAAAAGGTAACGATGAAAAGTTAATCTTTTAATGCAAGCCAGGTAGAGGCTTATTACCGGATCTGGATTCTGAACCTGAAGTGGCTTATGAGCTTTTTCTCTGCCACTACATGACAGGATAATAGAGAAGATATTATGGTTTATAAAAACTAACATACAGGTTTGTCCTTTCTTTTTCTTCTGCCATGCGGGGCACACAGCATTCATTGTTTGTATACTACATCACTAATGAGAAAATCTACACTCAAAGGCTTCTTCATGGCTGTTGCGTCAAAACCGCTGTATACAAATGTTATCTCAGGGCGCGCGCTGCCCTTCGTTCGCCGATTCCATGAAACTCTGTCCTAATTAGCTAAGCGCCGCTAACAGATGAGCCGGTCCGGTAAGGAGAGACGGGGGCCCCTCCCCCCCAGGTGGACCGGCTGGCCTCGGAGGCCTGATGTGGCTCAGACCTGTCAGTGCTCGGCAAATTGATTCAGTGGCACGCTCCGCACTGAATAAAAGAGCGGCAGAGTGGGGGGGACGCGAGAGACTGGCGGTCCATTCATTAATCACTGAGGTAAACAGGCCATCCAGTGACACCTGGCCGGGTTAATGCCCGGGACCCTGGAGTAATTACCACTCCCCCCCACCCCGAGCCAGGGGCCCGGCCAGCCACTCACATGAAAGCCTGTGATTATAAAGGAAATGGGAATTAGCAGAAACATTTCAGAAAGGCGGTCCTCAGTTCACCGGTTGGGGGGGCTTGCAAAAGAAGAGGGAGGAGGGAGAAAAAAGTTGCTTGGAGATGTGGGCTGATTGGAGTTTTCCCCACGGGGCATGAGGGGGGTTTGAGGAGTGGGGTCGGTGGGGCGCAGGGGTCAGGCCCACACCAAATTAGTAGTGTCTGTTATTTGAAACCAAAATAAAGCAGGAGCAGCAGCAAATGATTTCCCCAATGCCAGAGAGCCTTTTCTGGGCCCTCCTTGTTGAAAATTACCGAGAGGCCACGTCGCAATTAGTGGTTTGTTTCTTTTAGACTGAAATATGGCCATAATTCATAGCTTTCAACTCATGCAGTTGGGGAAGATGTATTGGCCAGCCAAACCGGGGAGGTAATTGTAACACATGATATGGCAATTTGTTACCCAAGCAGCCAGTACACAAGCCATTTTGCGTGGAACGCGCATAATGCTGCGTCGGTATTCAATGGAATAAAAAGCCATTTGTTTCCCAATGGGGTGTAATCGAAGACTCTCCTGCTGGAGTTATTATGCGTCTATTCATTAAGAGAGGTATGAGGCCAAACACTCCAGTGTGATGCTCAGCTTGTAATGCTTCCAGTTAGTGTCTTTAATGTCAAAATGAGCCAGGACAGAACATAGTTTACGCTTCATTTTAAGCAAATGTTGTCCAGAGCTTTGGCACAGTCGAGGCCCTCGTCCATGCTTTGTTTTCAAAAATAAATAAATATATATATATATCTATAGTATTGGTTACTGTGTTTACAATAGTGAGCATGAAACATTATTTGATGATTCTGGGGATTTTTCTGCACGCTCTGTGTCCTCCAGGTCCTTTGCTTCCTGGAGATTAGCGAGCTAATCTTCTTGCAATGAGTCATTACGCTCCGTATGTAATAATTGCCGTGTGAAGTAATGATCTAAATACAAGTGTTTCCACTCATAACCACTCTTTCATTTTTCCAGAATGTTGACCTGGCCCTCGGCAGAGCTCGGGTCTTTTGCCAAAGTGGATGCAGAACATTAAACCCCTTTTTCCTCCTTTTTTTTTCTCTCTCCTTTTTTCTCTCAGCCGTCACAACATTTACAGTAAAACTTCATACTTCCCCAGTGATTGTGCCGAGTTCAGATTTTTTTTTTTTTACCACAATGGGAGCGAGTGTGTGGCTTTAACGCGGCTTCATAACGGAGATACGATGTTGTAATAACCTGCAGATTAACGAGCAAAGTATAGTACAGGCGTAGCAGCGGGCGCTGAGCTGGATCTCTCTCCAGGCCTCCGCCAGCAGCAGAGGGGCTATTACACAAGTCCCTTAATGACACTTAATGATTTAATTGTGCAGGAATCATGGAAACTAAGTGATACATGGCTTACTCATGTTGACGTTTAGCAGACCCAAATCCATGTGTTCTCTCTCTGAAGGGAGTGTACTCCCCCGCTCTGTTGCTCCCTCTCACCCATCTTCTGCTATTTCCATAGGCATTTTAATCAAAACCTAGAATATTTCTTTCTAATGGTATCAAGGTGTCCCCAGCCTTCACCACACTGGAAACCTTCTTGATAATAACCCCCTCAGAGTGAAAGCCAAAGATCTCTAATTGGAAGATTTTCAAACCACAATGTGATATTAAGAACATTTTTATGCCCATTTACGTTGTCACTGAGCTCAGCCTCTTCCTGCACGCTCCACTTGCTTTTGGTGGTCTACGTGAGATGTTCAAGAACTCCGGATTTTGTCGGACAAGTCCCAAAGCAAAGCCAGTCAGAATGGGGAGCAGATTAGCAATTAATCGCATCATTGAAATTCTTAAGGATAAGAGTGCTCTCTCTCTCTCGCTGTGGCATGCTAATGTCTTCAGAGAAAAAAGCCCAGCTCCATCAGGGCCGGACGCCACGCACATCTGCCTGGCTGCTTCCCCAAACCGTTTGACAAATGGAAAACTACACTTAACATCCTCAATCGACGCACACTTCTTTTTTTATTTCTCTTTCGTTCTTGTGGAAATGGGAAAGTTTACAAGTGCTCTGCAATAAATGAGGCCTCAAGTGCACTTAAAGTGACAGCAAGTGTGGATTTAAATGTCTGCCCTACTCCAGTGGCCCGGGGTTGCTGCTGAAGAACCGCACACAGCAACTGTAGCTCGTGCTCAGAAGGAGCCCTAATGGTGGAGCTAAATCCTCGATCTGGACCAGTATCAACAAATGAGTTTTTAACTAAAACCACGCTGAATAGATGGAATGGTAAATATGTTGTAAGGGTAAAGCTGATAAGGACAGGTGATGGAGTAGAAAAGCATTACTAACAGACATGTTACAGTTATGTTAATACTTATTTTTAGTAACGGAAGCAAATGATAGATCAAAACATCAGAACACATGCTTTTTCTGCAAGTCTACCAGCTTACCAGTATCAGAATATATCACTGTCCTACTTCCCAGTGACCTTTTGCCGAAACCTTCTCACTCTAAACTTGTCACATACCGACCCTTGACACTTACACTCTCGTGTCAGTTTTGGACATGTGAGGGGTGGCGTGTCCGTTTCTGCTTGTTACATGCAAAAGTGTCTTTTAAAAATCAACTTCCTACGTAGGTAGAGTTAAGACAACAAATGTTCTTGGTTAGGCTTAGACAAAAAAGGTACTTAGTTAGGTTTAGGCAACAACATTTATTGGTCAGCTATAGTCAACAAAACTACTTGGTTAAGTATAGGCAACAAAACTACTTAGTTAGGTTAAGGCAAAAAAAGGTTAATCCAAGGAAAACATTGTTGCTGGGGTTAAAGTAAGTATGTTTCTAGGTAACATAAGTATGCTTGTTACGTAACTTGCATTAGTGAAGAACACAAGTTAAATAACGAAAGGTAGGGTAAAATAAATCAATGTTGACTTGGATTAACAGAACACTAACAGCGGTTTCCTGGGTGAAAGTCCTGCATATGGTTGAGGGTACACAGGGGAGACATGCACACGTAGAGCTGCTGGTCTTTGCTATCTTACCAAATCCCTGTAAGATACCGTGTTTGTTATCTTACAGGAAGTTTATTGGAACAGTTAACTTGCGGATGAACCACTTATTTTTAGCAGGAAGCTAACAAGCTAACAGGTCTCAGCATAGGACCTGGAGCAAAACCAACCAGAGACGTATAAAAGCCTTTTCAAATTATGCTTATTTTAGTTTTTGTAGACAACCCACATTATCAGTGTATAACTGTGAATGAAAAAACATTTATTTTTGCCATTTGACCTTGCAACACTTTAGCTCTGTGCGCTCCGAGGGTGTCTTTTGCAGCAGGAGTTGCTTTTGGCCAACACAACCAGCAAAATAAACTTGGCAGAACTCCTTCTGGTGAACTGAGCCGCTAATATACCTCTATGAGTTGAGTCACAAAGGTAGAAGGGCAAAAGGCCTTTGGCTGGTACACATGGTCGGGGCAAAAGAGCTACTAATAGACTCCTATCTCACCCTGATAATGTTCAAAATCTCCACTTAAGTTTTGTCATTAGATTTCTCTGAATTATAAAGCTCAGTCTGCACTTATTGGTCCAATTTTTGTAGGCTTCTTATGCTCACATGATTTCTAAAAAACTGATTATTCTGCTATTTGTAAGTGTTTTAACATGCAAAGTCAATTTAGCATGAGGTGGAAGTTTTCCACAGACTTCCTTGACTACACAGCAAAAACAGGTAACTTAATTCCCCCTTTCCCACTGCCCACGTTATCCTTCGTTCCTGGTCTCAGCCTACAATTACTCATAGTTTAATTGAAGGCGTTTCATCGTTTCTGTGCGATTTCCTGCACAGCATGACAGCTCTCCGTTACACCGAAAAGGAGTTTGAACGGCAGCAACTTTCATTCCAAAAAGCTAGGCACAAAAGGCCAGTGTCCTTGCAGTTAAAATGTTTCGACATCATCACACTCTTGCAGCTCTTTTTGAAGATGGATGAAATGGCTTTTAAAGAGTCGGAGTGAAGAAGTGCAGATACCTTGATGAAATATGTCTTGTATACAAAAGAGATTTTATTACTCCGTCGCTCAGACAGAGCCATCAGCACAGTGCACTTTTCCACTGGGTGCCTAATGTAAATTCCTGCTCGCTGTTTATAATTTCCACAGCAGGTGATTCACTCAATCAAAGCAGGAGCTCCAGTTTCCACGGACCCTGGACTAAATCTGGAATTACAGGCAGCATCGGAGAGATACAAGATCAACACTGGGTCTTTGGAGCATAAAAAAAAAGAATCATACCTCACAACCATCATTACTCATTTTTTTTATCCCAAAATAAACTTGATTTCATCAGAATGAGGTTAAAAACAGTTATCCAGCTGCAGGAGTACGCTGAATTAAGAGAGGTTTCTGCATCGATAATCGTCAATCCTCCATGTCAGGAGAGGGGCCTTCAGTGCAGGTCAGAGGCTGCCACATGTAATCAGGGAAGATCAGAAAAGTCTCCAGGGGGAACCGGAGGACTTTTTACCAATCCCAGATGGGATCAGGCTTGCCCTCACTGCGGCACGTGGACGTCAGGCATTACCTCAGCCGCATGCACAAGACAGCAAACTGTAGGCCGTGATGCTCCAGATCAGACAACCATGGAAAACATTCCTGTCTGATTTTAGTGGAATTTTGACACATGTTTGGGGCATACACTCTTAAATGATAATCTATTGATAACTATATATTAGTATGAATTGGTAACATGAGTCATTTATATTTTATTTATTTTTTGTTTTTGTAACATGTCTTCAAAGGCTGTAACAATTTAAGACTTTAACTACAGTATTATTGTGGACAAAATATGTTTTTTGCGATATCTATACATTTGAAATAGAAAATCAGTCAAATTCATTTTTTGTGTTTTTGTGCCTTTTTTCTCTTTTTTTTGTTAAATAAATTAGACTCAAAGTATAGGAAGGTGGAGAGAGAGTCTGCACCCATAACTGTATAAAAGCATGATTTAAGAGGTGCTGGATTATTTACAAGATATTTCATATGTGTATTAATAACAGGATATCAACATTACTTTTTTTAAATATCAGAGTTATCATAAAAAACCTGTATATTGCAACATCTGTAATCTACAAAATATATCCATTTTCCAACCTTTAGATCTGCAATCACATATATTTCTTCATCTCACTATATCTGTCTTATTTGTAATACTGTATAATGAAACATTATTTCTTCATTCCGTCATATTATTATTACATTTTATACTGTGTATACTTCATGTTGCTGCTGTTACTTTGAATAATGCTATCAATCCTCAAATGATTTACAAGTTTAAGTGGTTTATATTTATTTACAGCATTCATTTCTGCTGTATATATTCAGCGTTTCTTTGCTGTATCCTGTTACTGTTCTGGCTGCAACTATCCCTTTTCCTCAAGGGGGTCATTAAAGAATATCTAAATAAGGTTTTATTTTAGTTTTCTAATTTAAGCAGCAATTAAACTGCAGACAGAAGTTATCATCATTTTTATTGGTGTTATTTTGTCTACATGTTTAGATCAAAATAAGATGCGGTTTAAAGTAATAAATAGAAAAACATTATAAACATTAATTATATTTTTGCTGCCAAAAAAAGGGCAATATTATTTATCATTATCATTCATTATCTTTTATTATAGTAAAAAGTAGCAACGTGCACGTTCTACTGTACATTACAAGTCTTGGATTTCAAGTTTTGGTTAAGTGAAGTGACAAACCAGTGGGCAGCAAACATGTTGGCATTGTACGTTTCTGCAAGCTACGAGGTGCGTTGAATGTCAATGTTTCTGAACAATAAACAGGTTTCATTAATACTTTCATATGAGCCTTGTATCACGCCACGTCACAAGGTAACGTAAAAACACACTAAAACTAAATGCAACAACGAATTATAACAACCAAAGGTAACAACATAATGCAACAACGTAATGTAAGAACATAATGTAACAACGTAGCGTAACAACGTAGCGTAACAACGTAGCGTAACAACGTAGCGTAACAACAATGTTACATCGTAACTTAACAACTCAACCTAACTTAAAAACGTAACTTAAAAACGTAAAGTTACAATGCAACGTAACAACCGCAACTAGCCTGAATCAAGAACAACTTATCAGACTTTCTCACGTAACTTAGCGTAACAGGCGTAAAGTTAACGTTGTCTTTCGGTTACACAAGTAACAGGAAAATTGGTCGGCTGTGTTAAAGTCCTATGTTTGTTAAAGTATTAGAAGAAAAGTACTCACGGCTGCTTGCAGAGTATTATATTATTGTATACAGCATTTATATAGCTGAAGTGTAAAGCAGCCTTTTAATGTCACTGATCTAGGTGGATATGAATTATACTTATCAATAATAGCTTTACTATAGATTTTAGTTGCAGCCCCAATAAATAACGATGCATCATACTTTATAAAACCCTTTTGTGTTGTAAATTCTTAATCTGCAATATGACTCCAACAATGTAGCTGTCAAAGTATAGTGGATCAAGAATTACTATATGAAGTAGTACTACTTTGCCCAATTTTGAATTAATAGTAAAGTACAAATATTTTCTTAGTGACTAATTACATTGTATGGCTTGACTGTTAACTACACATTAGATCAAAAATAATTGTACTGTAGTTTCCAGTCTGCGTGGCATACGGATTTATGACACGTTTTGTAATATTGAGTCTCAAACTATTTAAGTTTGTGTGAAATACTGAGCATTTAATTACAAGAGTTACATATCACTGTGCAGCCATCAATTCTCCTCAACTTACCCTCAAAAATGAAAACAACCTCCTGCCAGCCTCGTGATTAAAATATGAGTTGACAGGCGCACACATTTTATGAGGATTTGTTGAACTGTAACTAATCAGGCAGTGCTGTGTTTCAAGTGTTGTACTATAGTTAAAGAAGTTTTTGAGAAATGTACTGTAAAGTAATTTATCAGATATTACATTTTTCTTATTTACTTTTGATGTCATTGAAAGAACAAAAACGAATTAATTCATTGGATTTGGAGCAATGGATTTTCTTAAAGTTGTATGCAGAAAAAAACAAATTCTTTAGGTTTGAAAAAAAAAAATACATCCACATTAAAGTAATAAATGCACTTAAACTTTATAGAAAAAGAAAACTGAATCAAAAAAAAATGCCAATTCAAATTAGGGAATGCACTTTTATGATCAAGCACCCTACTTGATAAGTACGTCTGCAGTTAACAAAGTTCAGTTTCAACTTGCGTAACTTTTCATGCTGTCATCTCATCTTTTGTCATCAAAAATAGATCATCTTGCTCTCTGACACGAAAGTTTATTTGCCTTTTTTGAAAGACGAGCGTTAGAAGGCTGATAACGGCGCTGAAAGGCAAAAGTCACTCGGGTGGAACTGACAGTAGAAGAAGAGATAGAGTGATCAACATCTGAAGACGAGGCTTCGACACGAGCACAGAGGTGTAGCTAATGAGGTTTTGATCTTTTTCATGTCACAAGTTAACAGTAATAAAATCAAAAGAAGCTGCACGTCTGTACTTCAACGTTTAAACACCGAGATTAATCTTTGTGAGCACTTTCATAACATGCAGCAAACACCTGAGCCATGCAGACGATGAAGTGCACACCAGCTCTTCTTCAGTGTGCAATAAAGACAAACATGACTCATTTGTCTTGAATTAGTTCTTGTAAACTGAATAAAGGATTAGTTTATCCATATAAGCCAAAATATATTGTCATAGAATGCTTTATTTGGTTTTTTTGTCCAGGTTTTGAGGTATGTCTCTTTAAAATGTCTGGTTTCCTCACAAGACAATTTTGAATGGTATTTTAATGAATAACTTGATATAATAATCTATAGAACATGCTGTGAATGTTCATGGGGATTATTTTATTTTTTATAATTTTTTATTAAGACTGTTATTAAGACAATTATATCTGTGCTCTATCCATTTATCAAATAGCCCCACTGCTGTTGAAATAGATAAATGGCATGTTTAAAACTAAGAGCATCACAAATTAAATCCCATTTCCATTACCATTGTATTCTGGTGGAAGCATAGATTCTCAATGAAACCAAAACTTTCTACCTGGCTAGTTAGAGAGATTTTTGTTAGTTTGTTGGTTTGTTTCATTTTGAATTGTTGTGTATTCAGTCTTGAAACCCTGTTCTCAGTCAACTTACATGAATACACTTTTGCTGAGTCCCGACAGACAGACAAAACAGTGTTTAGCGTATTTGCTCAACTCTCGAATGACAGGAATTTAACGTATTTGCATAACGTCATTTGCGTCATTTCCTGCCGCCCAAGATCACAGAGTAAAATGTGACAGGAGCCAAAAAATGCACCAAAACTGCTTGGGATTGAGAGGGTTAATGATGATGAGGATGCTCCTACAGGAACGAGCCAAAGAACCCACAGAGGCTCTAAAGTGCACCTCTTGAATCAGAGTGTGCAGAGCAAACTCTGCAGCGGCTGCAGAAACTCTAGTCACGCTAAATGAAGTAGCCTGACAATCACAGAGCTTCACGTCTGACTTAAAGCATCCACATGATTCTCTAGTTGACTTTGGGTCATGTGTTTAAAAAGGCAGAAAGATTGAAATTGATAAGCCAGCACATGTCAGATGGGCAGCAGCTTGTCTTTGATTGCGTCCAACGACGGGGAAATCATTGTATGTGAGTTTCTGTTGAGTGGAGCTGGGTGGAGTTTGAGCCGGAGCATTCAACGTCGCCAAGGCCTGATGAGACGTTTGTTAGGCTCAACATGTTTTCAAAGTGATCTCATTCTCCCAGTTTTACATGGATGCTCAGTTTGAGCCCCAATTGTGAAAAGGGTTTCCACCATCACCCCGGGTTAAATAAATAATGATGTCAGATTATGGACACTCTTCTTGTTTTGTATCTGTGATTAGATCAGCACGGACCTGCTAGATTGATGTGAAGAAGCATCCCTGTTTGCAGTTTATAGGATTTTAGGGTTGGCCTTTTGAGACACAGAAGTGCACAGTAGATATTTTGCCAATGTCATTAACATCTTACATTCTCTATTTGTATTGTATTGCACTTTATGAAGGTAAGACGCACATCTTGTCTGCATCCACCTATTTTCATGACGTTTGGAAGTATCGCATAAGGAAAGCTGAATGGAAAAGGCACGATTCATTGAAATTTCCACAATTGAGCAAAAGTTTATACGCTTGTTTGAGGTGGTTTTTGCCTTCGTAGTAAAATAGTTGATGCGCAAAATTGTTACGGTCTACGGGGGGGGGACCCAAATGCAGAACACAAACTCGGAGAGGAGGATTAGTGAACAGGGTTTATTGGTAGGGTTATCTGGAGAATGGAGGTGGAAGGAGAGGAGAAGTCCGGCAGGCGTGGGCAGATGGGTAGTGGATGGCTGGCCAAGGCTGAGCGGCAGGCAAGGAGGTGAATGGAGCGGCAGGCAGGTGAGTTATGGTCCTGTGGCACAAGGAGAACAAGGTTAGAGGGAACCAAAGAAACTGGCAAAAATACTCGAAAGCACAATACATAAGGGCCTAGAGCGCAATCTACCACTGTGGTTGAAACAACGATCTGGCAGTGAGTGACTGGATGACCGGGGTTGATATACTGCAGAATGGATGAGTAGATTGATGGCAGGTGTGTGGCTTGGAGCAGGTGAATATACTTGACAGTAATCAGGGAGCTGGGGAGAGTGAGAGGAGTGACACGCCCACCTCACGGACACATTGGCCGTTTCTCAATATGTGAACTTCTCTGTACTTGTGTCCTCGTGAACTTGTGAAACGTCATCTAGCGCGGCCCAAGTACTGTTCCAATACACAAGTTCGCATCCAGCCAAGTACGGTCCAGATACCCGGAAGTGTCCTCGCTCCGCCCATTATACCGAGGATGCATCGGAGTAGACTTGTGTGGACTTTGGACAGCCAAGTATCCCAGAATGCATTTCACCAGCAAACAAGAGCCGACAGTAGCGGAGACGGCTCACAACTGTCAGTCATAACTGTCTAAATACTGCTGCTGTTGTGTAACGGAATTTAGTTCTAACATTTTTTTAAGCGAGAATGTAGTTGTTAAGACTTAAAATATGCGGTCAATTTATCAAGATAGAGCCTGTTTGAAAAAAGCGCCGACGTTTGTCGGAGATATGAGGGACCAGAGAGGAGACCGGGCGGTGATGCTCATGCATCCCGCTGACAGCAGCCTGATCTCGGCTAGGCTCCTCCAGATGTGCCGCTGGCTCCGGTGTCTCTGTGGTTGTGGTTGCAGATGTAACACAAAACATATACATATATATATATATATACATATACATAATATTTTTATATTTTCTAAATGAAAACGAAAAAAGGTTGTGTTTTATATCATATTTCGTTTTATTGTCAATATATATGACTGAAGATAACCGGAGTAGGCGGGACCGACGAGCTGAGTTGGTGACGTCGTGACGTTGGTGACGTCATCAAGTTCGCTGCTGTTCCAATTGCAAAATGACCGTACTGCGTCCTCCCGTCCTCGGGAGTTTGTACTCCCGAGTCGAACTATCCAAGTATGAACTTGCAAGTTTGCAAGTCCATACTTGACCGTACTTGGTATTGAGAAACGGCCATTAGCTGTGTCCCAATCCAGCGGCTGCATCCTTCGGAGGGTGCATTTGTAGACCGATTACGTCAAATGCAGCCTACTTTTCCCAGATTCGGAGGATACGACTGATGGCCCAACATATCCCAAGCTTCATTGCGTGCCGGTGAAGTTTATTTTTTTATTTTTTATGACATGGCGACTAGTGGACCAGCAACGGGAGAATTAACATTTAAATATAATTATTGTGTTTTAACTCACGTGAATATTTACTGATCAGATCACACTTGTGTTAAAATGATCGGTTAATTTACGTGACGCTATTAACTCATCAGCTGACGCTACCAAGAGCCGCTGCGCTATTTACAGCAGCTCGTCCATTTTAATATTTTAACTTTTTTATACTCTTTTATGACAACCGCAGCTGGTTGCTAGAAGACGGGAGCGGCAAAAGGGTGGGGGCGCGAAAAGCTGGTGACGTAAACAGGAAATAATTTGTGGACCAGACTGTCTCATTTCGGGGACCGCTTGGTCCAGCCTTCGCGGTATTCAAAGAACCCGGCCGGCGTAGACCGCGAAGGCTGGTTCCTCTGAAGGCTGCAGCCGCTGGATTGGGACACAGCTACAGAGAGATAAACAAACAAGGGAGCACAGGAGACACAAGGGCAAGGGAAAACACATGAAACACAAGGAATAACAGGAGACATGGCCATGACAGATCACAGACGAGAGACGTGGGATCCAGGTGCGCTCCTCTGGCCCGTATCCCTCCCAGTCGACGAGGTACTTGTACCCCCGGCCTCGGCGACAGTTTCCTAGAGTCCGTCTTTAATGGGATGTCCTTAGAGGACAACCACACTCTCTGACCTGGTTGGTAGTTGGGTGCCGGGGTCCTGTGGTGGTCCGCGAGGCGCCGGTTGCGGTCAGCGGTGTGGAGCAGAGCAGAGCGGGGTCCTTCCAGATCTTGCGACACCGGCGGAGATGGGCCTGGATGGATGGTACTGTACCCTCCTCTTCCTGAGCGGGAAACAAAGGGGGTAGATAGCCCAACGAAGCCTCGAAGGGTGAGCTGAGGGAGAGCCACAAAGTGGACCGCTTTGGAAAAGTTAGTCTGGGCCACAATGGTGAGTATTTGATGTCACGCGAGAAGATCCACAGTACACAAAGTACAGATCGGTTGAGAAGGTCCCGGAACTAGGGCCTGGAACACAGTGGGGGCGTTGGTCAAGCCGAAAGGCATCACCAGGTATTCGAAGTGACCTAAGGGGGTGTTGAAGGCTGTCTTCCACTCATCCCCTTTCCGAATTCTGACCAAGTGATAAGCATTCCTCAAGTCCAGTTTGGTGAACACGGTGGCTCCGTGAAGGGGCTCAAAAGCGGAGTTGATGAGGGACAGAAGGTACTTGTTTTTGATGGTGATATTGTTTAACCCACAGAAGTCGATGCACGGGCGCAGGGAGTTGTCCTTCTTGGAGACAAAGAAGAAGCCAGCACCAACAGGGGAGGAAGACGGGTAAAAATGGGTAAGATAACCAAGCCGATTGTTTTCAGTTCACAAACTCTTCTTCTACTTTTTTTACTTGCAGATTCCAGCCATGCATAGCCTACAGTGCCACCTTCTGACCAAACTAGGCTGTAGCAAAATGTATTCGCTCCAAACCAGTCAATGGAAACGCGCTGAGTGGACACACAACTTGCCATTGTGGCCATAAGTAGCAATTACAAATATACCTATGTATGCATGTTCATTTCTGCTGTAAAGTTGGGCATTTTAAAATAGGGGTCTATGGAGATTGACACCCTCTTTATAGTAAGCCTCGAGTGGCCATTTGAGGAACTGCATTGGCTACCTTTCTTAACTAAAGGCTTCAAAACTGCATTTCACCCACAAATGGGTGACCTCACGATGACTACGTCCACTTTAAATACACTCTATGACTGAGGGTTAGCTCTTGGTTAGACGGGGTCCCACACGAAACTACATCAACCGCGTTGTGAAAGTGAAACACTAATAGTGGGTCAACCATTCAAGAAGCAGGCACCAACCTCTAGTGACCGTGGTAATCATAACAGTGGAGAAGGAAGTTAGGTGATAGATTGTAAAGAGCGACCATTAGGGGTGGTGGTCGAGAGCGATGGATGGGTCAAACAAACACAGGACTTTCACCCACAAGTTTGTTACACAACAAGTCAAGGACTTTTTTTTTTTACTGTACTCTTACTTATTTTAATCCAAACCACGCTCTTTTCTGAACCTAACAAAATAGTTGCGTTGCCTAAACCTCAAGTTGTTTTGCCTGAGTTCTCATCTTTGAGTTCCACTTTCCCAACGTGGAGGGTGCAGCTTTGCCTCGTCTGAGGCATTGAAATGTTAGCGATAACTGCTGATAAGGCCCATTCAATCAGCTGATAACAATCCGCTAAGAAAAAAACAAAAAACCAAAGGCTAACCAATGAACCCCTACGCATGCGCATGAAACTCCATTTAAGCTAAGATTCAAACAACTGGCAGAAACCTTCATGTTTTAATAAACGGGGGAAAGGCAGTGATTTTTATATTGCTTTAAACACACAGTATTTAGCAGGAAAAAGAAGAACTATATGACTAAATTATAGTCACAAAATATCTTCACCACACACATCACATGTATTTGTGTATGAGAGTAAAAACATCAGTGACACTTGAATGATTTTTTTTTACCCACTGACCTCAAAGACAAACAATAAAGCATGTTAGTAACAGATCTGTGATTGAAATGTGATTATAACCCCATTCATCACAGACGTGAAAGGTTTATCTAAGGGGAGGACACGTCCTATTCACTGGATGTGATTCATAAAGACAGACAATACGCAGTCAGCTAAAGAATGATGGTGGCTTGTGTGAGGCAAATGGCCCGTGGCGAAGTTCAAACACCGACGCTGGAATTAAACTAGTTTGTGGATGTGTCATAAATCTCCGAGACGCAGCATGTGGTGACATTGTATCCACACTCGGGACTTCACCGCCGCCGAATAGTTGGTTATCATTCACCCCGTAAAAGCAATTAACTCGTTATTGGCTGTGTTTACAAAAGCTCTGGTGTGAAGGAATTCCCCTGGAAATGGTGATTACTACCCGATCTGGAAATCATTTGAAGACACTTGAGTTAAGTTGTCTCACAATGCTGATTTTTTTTTTTACTTGCCCATTTGTGATTTTAGCAGCCCTGCAGATACACAGAACATTTCAAATATGTGGCTTCAGCCTGCATGGCATCCCACAGGGAGAGCAGTGCAAACACAGAGAATCAACATTGCAGACCGTGGTCCCGCCGTGTGAGCGCTGCCAGAGGTTATTGTGTTCCCAGGCTTCGCTTTCCAAACCGCTGCTAAACTAAGCTGTAAAACATTTTGTCACTATGAGTTTAATTTAAGAAGCTACAGTTCCTCGGTGGGGGTGCTCCCGCAAACTCCTGCAAATGCTGAGTGCTCTAATGGGAAAATGATTCCCCTGAAGGCGATCCATGGTTACAAACCGACCCTCTACACTTTTGTCATTTAATCAAATCGACAAGGCATTTGTTTAATCTAATCATGCATTGCTGTGCATAACTGAGTCAGGGTTGTATCTGCAATGTTTTTAGTAAAGAATAATCTGTGGAGTTCTCCAATAAAATACCAGATCCAAGAATTTTGGTATGTGAGAGAAGGAGGGTCGAGTTTATGAATCAAGTCCGTCAAACACAAAGCTGAGTGAAACCGTCATTGCAGGCTTAATTATTAGCGTGCTGCAAGCGTCTTGCTTTTCCTGGTGGGTGGTCCCCGCTCTGCTGGATGTGGAAACTGAATTAGTGCCTGGCCAATTTTTTCTTTTTGCCTGCGATCTGGAAACATTCTTTACCTTCCAGAAATGAGCCCAATATAGCGCTGTAATAAAACACCTCCAGCCCCTGGCATGTTGTTTTACCAAATAACATCTAACTGGCCATTACTCCCCATTAGGTCTAATGGTCACACTAATTAGGATAATTCCATAAAAGGCACTGTGTTTAGACCAAACTGTGGACGAGCATTAACTTAATGACAGGACTGACCACTCTAAAACGCTGCCGGTGTGCACTGTTTTATTTTTTTGAAGCAGGCTATTAGTCTGCAGCCTTTTCGATAGTGCAGTGTTGAGAAGTGTTCTCTCAGCGGTATCCCCTGCAGTTTAGCTGGTACTGAGGTCATGTTACACTACATTTCTCTTCATAATGTAACGGTCAATTAAATTGGTCTCAAGCGATAATGAGGTTAGGGTAAACAGTGGGAATATTTCACGTCAGGATCCCACTGAAGTGATAAGATGCGTGAGAACTGTTAATCCACTGAGTCACTTAAAGGCTGCATGAATCAATATTTTTTTATTTAACATGTGTCATGTGAGAGGGGTCACTTGTAGTAATGGACCCGCAGAGAGCCAGTTTATGCAGTTCCCCTGCAATCTTCAGAGTGTTTTAGCCTCTTTCGGCGCTTCGTTTTGGCTTTACGAACAGCACCTTTTTCTGTTTTGGTTGAGTCTCACCGCTCTCATCAACTTTGTTCCCAGCAGCAGCAGGGTGCAGCTTCAAACCCGCTGTACACCACCTGACCAGCTCCAAACAGCAGACAGACTCAGTTAGAGACTAGCTGGTGACTATTGGAGCATTTAGCGACTAAAGACAGATGTTTTTTCTCAGGAGTTGGTGGAGATAAAAAAAACAGCTAAAAGAGAGTTAATAATTGGATTAGGTTACATTAGCAAGGCATTCAAAAACAGAACTACAATTAAATGCTAATGTTGCTGCATGCAGCCCGTTCTCACTCCAGACTCTTTAAACAAGGCAGCTTGGTCAGTAGCCCTGTTCCTCAAACTATGACGCTCTACATGGATGTAGTTATGGCAGGAGTAAAGGAGGAAGTTTGGTGACGTAGTACAAAGAGTGTTTAAGTCTGTATAGAGAGGAGGTTGGAGTGAATGACTGGGTGCCTTAAAAAAAGGACTGTCACCCTGAAGACTTGTGTTCCTGTCCCATGTGAAACCAAGTCAATGTTTACTTTTTTTTTAGTTCTGTGATTTTATGCAACCTTACTATGTTGCTCACGTAAACCAGCCCACTTAATTACCTACAAACTTACTTATTTTAACCCACATCGCAATCTTTTCATTAATATAAACCAAGAGGTTTTGTTGCCTTAACTTAACCAAGTTGTTTCCTCTGAAAACGCTAATTCATCATGAAAAGTGAGTGTATGCATGTAACCAGCGGCAACTGACAAATGCAAAACTGGCACTAAAGGGGCACGTAGAGCGTATGAAGCGTAAGGCCACTGACCAAGCTGCCGTATTTGACTAGTTGGGATTGAGAACATGTTGCTGTCTACTGGATGTGAAAATAGGCAACTGCTTGCTAGCATGTTAGCCAAAATATTATATCACATAGTAAGTCATAAACTTTTCCTTTTTTTTCTTTTGGGATAGTTTTAATTGTCAGACTACTTTCAAGTCAATGAACGTAGTAATTCCCAGATCTCAGGAATTACTTAGGCGAGTATATGGTGATTGACAGAAATGCTCCGAAACTATAAAAAATAAGTTACAAGGCAATAAACGAGAATTATCCTGTAACCCACCGCCAACATACTCATTGGGAGCTCAAAGTGAAATGAGTCAGGGAGAACCCCTGCCTGAAATCGAGCAATGTGAACAAATTCCAGAGGACGTGTTTTGTCTGACTGAAACAGAAGAAAGTAATTGACTGCAGCGGAGCAAAAGAATGCTTTTAAAGCTGCTAGTGTGTTTTTTTTTCTTCCCCCCTCTTTCATCCAGTTCCCATGCAAAGTCTTTGAAATCCTTTGCAGCAATCAAGACGGTTTTCTCTGGATGTGCCACACAGCTTCTCCCGAATGCTTAGAGCAGTTTAACGCTGTAACTTCTTGTTTGCATAAGTGAGGCGGCATGGCTGCATGCCGTATTAATTGTATTCTTGTGGGTACCGCTGATTGCCAGCCTGCATTGCTGCTGATTAACACCGGCTCTGGAACGGCCCGCTGTTGTCCCAGGTGCTCTGTGTTTGGAGAGAGAGAGAGAGAGCTTCCAACATTAAATACTTCACAGAGGAAGTCTCTCCCCGGGCCAAGGCTACGCGGCCAGACCACATTGAAACACTTTCTGTGCGCTTTTTACTTCCTCCGCTTTGTGTTGCTAAATGTTAGGATTTATGTAACGGTAATCACAGCCAGTCGCAAAATGAATTTGCAGACCCACTCTGGGTTTGAAATCGCCCCGGCAAGTCCGAACGATTAGCACTGTTTTCCTTTTACCGGAGCATCCCAGAGGTACGGAAGAGGTGAAAAACCTGCTCCAGACGTTTGTTTGGATCACCGCTGTGCAGCTTTCAACACGCAAGATTAACCTGAATTGTTGTTGTCTGAGCGGGTGGAAATTGGGCGGATTAGTGCCATGTTGTTTGGACTGGAATTGTCATGTACAATAGACACAACAGCTGCTGCAGAGTAACAGATCCGAGGAGAAAAATGTGGCATTTTTCCCTCCGCTGCTGCGTTTTACCAGAAATTTCCAAGATGATTTGTGCAAATCTTTAACAGTCACCATTTCCACGCCTGTGTTCTCCTCAACATGTGTTCCAACAGGGCCTAATAAAATAAGTGTTATTATTTCTGACTGGACTTTGAATGGTGGTCTGAGCCCCACTGCACCCAGTCTGTGGAAGTGTGTGTGTGAGTATGTGTGTTCAGCAGGGGGTGTGGCGAACCCCCCTCGCTGGGTCGAGGAGCTGCTAAACGGAGTTGATTAGCGCAATTGGAGTCTTCAAGAGCAGCGCAGCTGCTTTGATTCTGCTTGATTGCTGTTTGAAGGAAATGGCCGAGAGAGGCACTGTTCTGTCAGGAACTGTTTGGCAGACTCCAGATGCCCCTCCCCTACTCTCTCACACACACACACACACACACACACACACACACACACACACACACACACACACACACACACAAACATGCAGACCTCCCACTCGCATATTTTCACTTCATATTCCACGGCCTGCTCGCTTGAACTCCTGCCATCTGAATATTAGCCGTGTGTCAAACTAACCATGAAACAATGAGAGTAATGCTGCTGACGTTAGCGGCGCATGGCTTTGAGCATTCAGCAGCCTAAGACGTGACGCGTCATCCAGGACGGAACGAGAATGTTTCTGTTTCGGATGGGTAAAAGGGGGGAACCAAACGTTTGAATATGCTTGGCTTGGTGAGTCTGGAGGTGTCCGCTCGGTTCTATGCGTTAATGACAGGATTTGCGCTCTCATGCGCTTCCCCTGTGAGTTGTGGTGCAAAGGACCCGAGCAGGGCAGTGCGGGATGGCGATGTTGAGCGATATCAGTCAGGGACTTTGGGATACCGATAATGATCACCTTCCAGGTCTGCGGGGTCTCTGCTAGCTGGCTGGAAGGCTGTTTTTTTTCTGCTTTCTCGCTGCCGCTAATTCCAAGGTGATGAATGCTACATCCCCAATAAGCTTTTTCGAAAGAAATGATCCGAGGAGAAAAAAAGGCAGGGGGGGCTTGAAACGTATCAGACTTTGCTGAATTCAGGTGAGGCCGATTCAATTCCCCACACACTGTTTTCTTAATCTTTAGGAAACAAGGCAATCAAAGACGTATGAATTCACATCCTCTGATGATTTTGTCATACAAGACTCCTGCTGGATGTTTCAGCGAATAGTCCCGGCCCATCTCCAGGAAGTACACTGTGGCGGTGGAGCCCCAGCACTGTGTGTACTTTGTTCTGGCACTCAGTGAACTGAAACACATTACTTCTCCACCCCCCCCACTATGCCAAGTCTGCAGTAATGAATGTACATACATGCTGCTGTTGCCTCTACCTCCCCCCTGCTGCTGCTGCTGAAACATGAATGACTCAAAAGCAGTTCGGGACGTATTTCACAAAACTGTCTTCTCCCCTCAGAACCACTCAATCAAACGCCATTTACGTAGCAGGGTAGCAGATGGTGAGGCCACGCAGTGTTATTGTGTAATTTCGCTTGCTTGTATTTGGAAATTACCTTCCCCGCCCTTCAGTAAAGAACACGTCAGGGGAGGAAACGGATTTTAACTGACACTAATTTGCACCTAATAACAAAATATCCAGTATTTCATTTTCACATATTTTCACTCATGGGGTCAAGTCAGAAAAGACTTCTTGTTCATATAAATTCTCTGCGAAAGGAAAAATACACAACGAGAAGTTTAAAGGGAGATGAATTCCTTGGACTGCTACCATTAATAGGTCTTTCTACTTATTCACTTCTGCCACGGCTCCTCTAAATACGAGGCCATTTCCAGCCCATTGCCAGCTACAGGAGGTATTGTGTGGGTTAAATATGTCTTCCTCTGCACTCATATATATATATGTACGTATGTCAAGAGGACGGGACATGCCTCCAATTTACATCATCAGGCCTGAAATGATGGCTTCCTTCAGTCATGGTGGGAACACGATCTAGCAGCAAAAATGCAATTATCATGCCCAGAATCGTTCGTGGTGCAGAGAGATAGAAAACATCAGGCGTGTTGATGTCCAATGAAAATCAAGTTTTTAACCTTGTTAACATGTCCACATGGTGGTTTTTATACTATGAGACGTATCATGAGCGAAATAAACACTCAAAGCCATGGACGAGCATTTCCTCCTGCAGTTTACCAATGACGAGTCTCAAACACACGGAGTCACACAGCCGGGGTTTCATACGTTACTAACCAAAGAAACCAATCCAGACAACTTGCAGGGTTGGGCATTTGATGTTATAAGCGTAACGCTACGGCGAAACAAAGGGTATGAGAGGACAAGACAAATCGTAATGTCCCAGCCAAACGTCAAGAGAAAAGTAGGGTTTGCAGTAGCCATTTCCCATAGCACTGTTTTAAAAATTTGAGCCAAAAACTGATGGAATTTGAATGTTGAAGCTTGACACTCTTCTGTCCACTTCCGTATGACGTTGACATCACGCACCGATCTTTGGAACTGGCGCCTTCAACATCTCTGCTGCAGGGATTTTCTTGTTGGACATCCGTGACGCAGACCACAAGCTTATGTTTACATGATGGAAAGATGGCAGAGGGTGAGAACGGAGAGGAATTGATCTTGATGGAGTCGCTGTGTCAGCAACACGTAACAATGTGTACAGTGTAGTACATTAGTGTAGGTCACTATATTGCTATGGTAGAAATGTTCATGATTGGCCATGGATGTAATAATTATGTGTGCATTGATAGTTAAATATATAATATACATTATAATTTATATTATATTATAAATTGTTAAATTAGTATTTTACTTATATTAGGCATATCATTTATATTATATTATATTCTCTGGGGGGTGTATCTTCAGTTCAGTGAAGATTAATTTAATGTAGAGTAACTGGTAGCTTAGCACACAACATTTCACAAGTGTCTTGGGTGTAGAGTTACATCTAAGCCATTTGAAGGCATTAAGGAATTATTTTTATTGAAAAAAAATATATAAATATGTTAATTTTAATGAACAGCTCTTAGGAGTTTAATCAGTGCCAGGAAGGGAACTTTAACTGGCTAAAATTGTACCTTTTGACAATATTTTTAAACAGGTAAAAATAAAAGTTCAGATTGAAAAAGGTTTGTTTAAAGACGGATCAGTAATAGTGTCAACAGGAGTGCAGGGCAAAGGAGGTCTACGCCATTGGGTGGCGTACCAGAGGTTTATGGGTGCAGGAATGAAAAAGGGCAGGGTGGTGAGGGTAGGTTGGTGGGTGGTTGGCTGGGGAGGGGACGGAGGGTGTGTGAGTGTGTGTGTGTGGGGGGAGGCCACACATCTGAGAGCAATCGCGCCGTGTGACAAAACGCAGACATAACAGTCTGCTCCGACACTTGTTACCAGCACATAAACACTTGCCTCGGCGAGATAGCAGGAGTGAGAGCGGTGGAGGGCTTGTGTCGATCTGTCATTTATCAAGCGCTAATTAACTGTTAATTTGCCAACCTTTGGGGTTCAAGCAGACGGCCAATTCATCACGCCTTCACAAACAGCGCTCCAGAGGGGTGGTCCACCCCCCTACCTCCCCGCTGACGGCATGAATCGTCTGCTCTCTTTGTTCGGCTGCACAGCGATCTTTCCAAAGATGGAGGTGACCCTTGTAACGGGAAGTTGAAAAGACTGATTTCCTGGTGTTTGTTGATTCTCGCTACTCAACACATTTAGAACATTGTTGGACTGATTAATCACTTTGCTGATATACTGTATGGCATAAAGCTTATACAATTTATGCAGAATGGATTATTCATGTTTTGTGTTTTAATCTGGCCTGTGCATTTTTCTTTAATCCAAACATTCATTCATTGAGATCTAAATAAACTGAGATGAGTTACATTATACATGTTTCCCTGGTATTCAGCCTGACATATTTCAGATTTTAGTAAACGTTGTGATCTCAGTAAAATGCAATTCTGTGGGTTGAAAGATGTTAAACTATGATAAACTGTTTTTGTTGAGGTCCAGCAAGTCTTTCCCATCTGGTTAACAACAGCATTTAAAGGAAAACCCCTCAGTGCTTTAACATGTAAACTTCCCCGACATGGAGAGAACTCCACCATCATCGCCAGGATCACAAACAACGATGAGAGAAAATCAACGATCTTACAGTAGGGTGCTCAGAGAACGATCTACTGCTCAACGTCAACTAAACCAAAGATATGATTGTTAATTGCAGAGAAAAGGAAGTGAAGACACACAGCAGCTCCACTGATGTAGACAAGGATGTCAACACCAGTGGTGTTGAGACTGAGCAAGTGAAAAGTTTTAGGTTCCTGGGAATCGGCATCACAGAGAACCTGAAATGGTCATCTCACATCTCCACCCTGGTTAAGAGAGCTCAAAAACAGCTGTATTTCTTGCAATAGAAAGCCTCCTCACTGGAAACATTACCTGGCGTGGTTTGGTTCTGCAGCGGGTAATTAAAACCCCCAAGAACAGCATTGGTACCTTCCACAGAGCATCAGTGATATCGGTGAGGTGAGGTGCCTGCGTAAAGCCCAAATAAAATAATCTTGAACACATAAAGACAACAGAAATGTCTAATTACATCCATATAGGCCTTCTAGTACCCATATCAGTGAAATCCAAATGCACTCAGCATAGCAGAAAAGACAACACATACCTAAAATGATACGTGATGAAAAATGTCTCAGAATTCAGAGCCAAGTCGTTAAGTTATTCCGGTGAAATGCTGTCAACAAGTGAAATTTTCTAATCCCGTATATCCTGATCGTTTTCTTGGCAGAGAACAGGGATTTTGTGTGTGTGTGTGTGTGTGTTTTGGGGATATCTGATAGTGGGTGTTCTTCTGAGTGTGTGTACTGACAGCAGTGGCTGTTAGCGGGCAGATGGAAGTGTCTACCACACGGAGGTGACAGCACATGTCAGAGCGGCGGAGGAAATGCCCCCATAAAGCATTGCTGTTGACAGCTACGGCTCGGTCGGCCTGACACCCCCGACATGAAGCTCTGCGCCTGGCCCGGGTCATGTCTGCTAACACACCCACACACACACACATCTCACAGAGTGAGGTTGCTTTGAGCTGCAGCAAATGCATCATACTTGACAGCGGGCCAACGGTAACATCCTCATCCTCACAACAAGAGGAGGGCAGATTACGCTTGCTGCTTGTTGCACAAACAGCTAATTATTTCGAATAATGAAACCAATTTTCCAAAGCCAATCTTTCGCTGTGCATGCTCCACTTGAGCACAATTGCTCCGAAACAGAATGCGTGGGGGCTAATCCATTTTAAATTAAATCACAAATTCTATGATAAATCTCAGGCGAATGTAAATAGAGCGGCCCAATTAGGGTCCATTTGAAATCCTAACTTCTCCCGGCTAATCACCTCTCGGAGCAAACACAGAGAGCGGGTTTTGATTTCACTCGCAGTTGTTATTAAGGGAAGGAATGCCCAGAGATAGCAAACCTAAAGCTGCCCCCCCCCCCCAACTCCCACCCCCAGCAATTACGCTCACTGAAGCAGACCAGTTGAAGCCCGGTGCCAAATGAGGTCGTTTCGCAGCAATTTCACTTCCTTGAGCAAATCTCCGAGGCACTTTTGAGAAAGGACAGACTGTTTACAAACAGTCTCTGATTGCATGTGTTAGGCCTATGAGGGAGAGGTGCAGCACACCTGTTGGACACACATGGACAGAAACTAGCCTGAAAGTATGCCTAAGTTAATAAATTATCTCTACCCAGTGAATGAAAGGAAATCTAGCCATGTGACCCTCCTGGATGACGGCGGTGGGTCCTTGTTGGCTTCCACCTCACATTGCTATTTGATGATTAACGTTTGCATAAGTAATTAATCCCCGTTACATAGAATATTTGTGAAATAGGTAAATGAAGCCTCTTTTTCCCCCCCAATTTTGCTAACATATTTATATTAGGATTAAAGCGGTGGCGTTTAGCGGCGGGTGAAATACTGCCCCAGTGTGCTCTCCCTGCAGCTGTGTGCTCCGGAGCCGGGGCCCGCTCGCTCTAATGTGCTCCGATAGTCCCACCAGAGGATTTCCTTACACCAACTCCCGGGCCGCCGCTCGCTTGATCAGACCCAGGCCTCAGTGCGCTCATTCATCCCCGGTGTGTGTGTGTGTGTGTGTGTGTGTATGTGTGTGTTTGTGCGGGTCGGCGTGTGAGAGCTCACCTCGGCGGTAATGACAGCCCACTGAAAGGGGGACCTGTGGTGAGCCCGAGCCGCCCAGATCTTTTCAAGATGCCTGCAATCAGGCGCTGGGGACCGTGTCATTGCTCTGCCCTCCGCCGCGCTCGGCATACACACACGCCCGGTCCGGGGGCCCGCTGATGAGTGGGGTCTCCTCGGACTCCAAAACTGTGTTCGCCGTGAAATATACGCATGAGTGTGTGTGGGCTCGGTGACGGGGGATTCAAAGTGAACATGTCCTGGATGCTTTTTGGCATCTTTGTAGAACTCCCACTTTGCTGTTCACATTCAGCTTAATCATAAGTGAGAGCTGCTGGATTGCGCTTTTTTTTCTTCTTTTTTTTTTAAAGCGTTCAAAGCTTCAAATACTAACAGTTGTAAACATCCAAACCGTTAAATGTGCTTTACATAATGCGACTCAAGTCAACGGTGAGGCACATCTCTCTGAAGTTTATTTCCTGTAACACATCATTTAAGGCCGAGTGATCCCAACGGGTCATTAAAATCCCTATAAAAGGACAAAAGACTGCAAATGTTTGTGCCACGGGCTGGAATAACAGCGTTCAATCAAAGCGCTTTAATTTTAATCATTCGTGTTTCCTTTGTAGTTTGGTGCCCACGCTTTGAAACCGAAGAAACAGAAAATAAACACGGCTCTCCTGGTAAAGAAAACACGGACGAATTTGCCCCGCTTTGTCTTTCTGATCTGCCCACTTTTTGCCCTGCGGAAACACAATCCTCACCCACGCATACGGATCAGGTATATATATTATTTACACATGTTTTTAAGATTGACATTATGTAAAAAAAGGTTACCTGTAATGTGAAAAAAGTACTTTAATTACATTTGAACATTTCGTAAAACATATGTTAATAATATATTCACCATTTTCACTCTGTAGTCAGGTCTGCCTTGGGAGGTGTTGCTGCCAGACTCTGGCCATGTGTGGACACTGTGCAGGCCGGTCTGTGGCCCCGGCCACTCTGCAGCCCGCTCTGTATTATTACAGCTGTAAGTGTGCCAGCCGGGGGAAATTTGTCTGCAATTCACCTGAATTAGAAGCGCTAACCCAGCTCTCCTGTGGCCCGGCGTAATGGTTTGTTTATTTTAGAGGTTTTTCTTTTAGTAAATCATTCCTTATCTGTCATTTGCTTATTGTCCCATTGAGTAGCTCCAAAAACGGGTTGTGGGAGGAGGTGGCCCGCCACATGGCTCTGGAAAGTCCCACCTTTACACTCTTAAACCAAACCAGTCAAATTAAACTGTTGGCATTGTTTGTTTAATCAAACCCCGAGGAATGGTGACGTTTCTGAACCAAAAATAAGACGCGCTTGCAGTAACGCACAAAAACATATGGTAAAGATTGTGAAACGATTGGTTAGAAAAATATCATGGTTTGTGTGGAAAGAATAACTTACAAGGTTGCATAACAAGTAAGCGTAACAAGGTAGCTTAACAAGGTAGCCTAACAATGCAGCCAAACATGGTAGGCTAACAAGGTTTCCCTTACAAAGTAGCGTTACAAAATAGCGTTACAAAGTAGCGTTACAAAGTAGCGTTACAATGTAGCGTTACATGGTAGCATTACATGGTAGCATTACATGGTTGCGTTAAACAAGTAACAAGGTAGAGTAACAAGGTAGTGTAACAAGGTAGAGTAACAAGGTAGCGTAACAAGGTAGCGTAACAACGCAGTGTAAGAACGTAACGTAACAAGGCAACATAACTCAACGTAACAAAGCAACATATTAATGCAACGTAACAAGCAACGTTATAATGCAATATAACGCAACCTGACAACGCACTTTGACAATGTAACTACTGTGAATAAATACCAACCACCCTTAGCGGATGATCTTATGTAATGATAATGATAAAAGCATTTCATCGTTATGTAACAAGCGTCAATATATACTTTTGGTTTTACATGGGTGTCCCCGTATCCTGGGTGAAAGTTCCTCCAAACCCCCTTTGGGAACTTTCTTGCTCTTTATACTCTTCACTATATCACACAACTCTCAATAGCAGCCTCTCCATAAACTACGACACTTGCTCTGCTAGAATGCAAAAATGCCCACCATCAAAAATAAAATAGAAAAGAAAAGGTGCACATTCACTATATCTGTGTTTTGCAGAAACTTACAATACTACAATTCTTATTCTGGCGACTGAGCTAGTGAAACAAAACTTTGTCCAGGTAACACATCTATCCAACTGCATGCATGATGTGCTCTCTGCTCCACTCACTCACTGTGTTTCAGTCTTGTTTAAGATTTTCAACAAAGACTTTGAACAAATGCCACAATTATTCTAAGATTCAAAATGCCTAAATATAGGCCTTGATTATAAAGAGTTTCTCAGTGCTCGCGCTGACTGCACTACATTGTTTTAGCAGCGCAACTCTCTCTGTAATCAGTGAGGCGGGCTCTCCAAATCCTGCTCAGTAAGCCACATGAATGAGGCCAACAACAAGATGTAAATCATCACATGATTGTCTATAAATCATGTCATATGGTGCACAAATATGGTAATGTGGGGAGCATCTCGAGTCACCCGAACGCTACATTTTCTCCAGACATCTCAAATGAGCGCGGGATAATGTTATGCTTGTCAGTTTTCCATTACGCATTTCATTTTTTTTGCGCAGTCAGTCAGAATTTGTTTCCGTAAACAACTTTCAAGAAACTCAGCGGAGACGTGGGCGAAGAAAAGCAAAGTGGAAGAAGTCAGTAAAAGCGGCCCGAGGTCATTAACAGACAAACAAATGGTCATTTGGGGGGAGGTTTAGCAAGAGGGGCACAGCGGCCGAACACTCCTTGATGTGTCGCTAAGTGTGTGTAATGGCCCTGCAGATGTCTTTAGCGTTCCTCCCCGTTGAGATGTGGTCAGTGTGGGATGTGGAGAGGGCTCTTTTTTTGTTGTTGTTGCTGGGGTTGAGGGTTTACACAGAGCCGGGCAGCCTTAGCGTTCTAAATCAGCCTGTCACACACCACTGCCTCCCTGTCAGAGGCCTATCTGCTACCACTTACTCAGAAATGCAACAAATTTACTTATAATTACTTAACATTTTGTCGTGCTTGTGAATACTTGTGCTCTGACAGTTCATTTATTTTCTGTGATTGCTGCCGACTATTTATAGTGGAGGGCCGCCTCCGTGCGTCCTCTCAATTCCGCAATGAGACAAAAGTGGCCGCGATGATTATCCACTAGTTTCGGGGTGTTTATTTACTCACTGAGGTCGGGGGGGGGAGAATGTGGCTGTAATTGTCATGCATTCAAGCTTAGGATGACGATCCCTCAGGGTCCGTATGGGAGCGTCCGTATGGGAGCGTCCGTATGGGAGCGTCCGTACGGGAGCATCCAACGGTGGCGAGGGAGGCCCGTTATCTACCGTTCTCTGCAGAATGACTGCTTCCCTTTGTTTTCTGCTGCAGTTGGAATGTCTAATGTGTGTGCTGTGCATGAACCCAAATCAGTGGAACATTTCACACACAGAGTAGGTGTTAACGGCTCGGCAGTGACCAACGGCGTCAAGATGGAAAGAGTCTAGTAACGCTTTTGGAAACCTGTCGTCCATGCCTTAGAAATATCTTAACAGCTCATTGAGTCCATTTTTTTCCATCATTTCCTATCCCAGTAAGACCTTAATACAAAGCAAGGCCTACAGCATAGACTGTGTGTAAGCAGTGGATGAAGTCGTTGTGACATCACCCGTTGGGTTTTTGGACTGATTTGAGGCCGTGATTTGGAATGTTGGCTATCGCCATCTTGGTTTTTTTGCAACCAGTGAACGGAAGTGACCATATTTGGACTGTGGAGGAATGACGTTGTGGTAGATACGCAGTATGGTAGATCAAATACAAGGATGCCCCGCCCTAAATCATATCCTGCTTTATGGTCTATTTGACTCTAAATGGACCATAATTTACTAAATGAACATCATGCTGTATTGAAGAAGACTTGAAACTAGAGATTGAGACCATAAACTCATGTTTACAATGTTTACTGAGGGAATAAATCAAGAGAGAGAGTCAGTTCTCATAGATTTCTATACAATCAGACTTTCTTTTTGGAACCGGAAGAGTCGCCTCCTGCACCTCAGCATTGGCTTCATTTTTCAGAACCTGGTCTACAGATGATTTATGACCAATTGTTACATTTTGCATTAAAGCTGCACTTATCAATATTCCTATATTAACAATGGGTCTGATGACTATGTGTGATGTTGTCACTCGTAGTGATCAACCCGCAGTTTCTCTCTAACTGACTTGTGAGTTGAAAAAATGAACTTCTTATCTTTTCGTCAGCTCTCCAACAACTTCTCATCCTCCCCTCACACGGGCGATTGAGCACCAAAGGGGTGACAATGTGGCTGCTGTCCGTCTCCTGAGAGCCTCGAGCTTCTACCACGCTCCATTTCAGCTCCACAAACACACAGCGATGTTTCACTGATTAAAGGCCTGATAGCGTGGCTGTGTGCGAACAGCTGGCAGTCAAACAGGACAGGATCGCTTCAGATAACTTCCAGTTTAATTGCCACAATCAAACTATTAAAAGACGCTTCACTGATTGCATTTTATTGCGATTTCAAAAAGGGACAATTTCCTTTTAAAAAGACGGGCGTGTTAGCGAGAGGTTTAGACACCAGCTAGATGTAATTCACCATGAGTGATTTAGTGTGTACTCCAGTTTTGATCGCACAGGGCAGCGCTGATAAAGCACACAAACTCACAGACTTATCTCACCACAATCTAATCACTTCCAGTTTCAACACACACAAACATTCTTTTTTAAATCGTTTGAATATTTTACCGCCGATCGTTATTTGGAATAGGATTGTGTGCATAGGTTGCACGGTGGCGCTTTAAACTACACAATGTGTGCCAGCTAACTGCACAACATTCATCTTCATAATGGAGCCTGGCTGGATTTGTACCCCCATCAGGAGCCCAACTTAGCTAGGTTAAAGGAAAGCATTACAGCCAGAAGGCATGTGACCGCATAATTTCAGCCAGAGAGGCCTACGCTTCCTCTGTTTGCTGTCATTATGCCCTCAGTAAGCCACATGAAGGCTCAGCCATCCTGTGCAGATCACTGCACTCCTCGCCGCTCCGCCTGATTGGCTATTATCTAAATGAACCAATGTTCTATATCAGGGCTTTTGACTACATAACTACCCTGTTAATATTCGGAGGAAGTGCTGGAGGTCAGAGAGCTCTCAGCCGCTTGACCTCAGGGTCATAGGAACCTGAGTCGCAGAGTGGCACATGGCAATGAATGAGCCCTAATGATTTAGGTGGTATCTGTTACACAGCCCCGGAGAAAGCCAATCTCTCCGGGCAATCTGGCCGTGGAGAAAAGGCAGAGGCTCAAAAATAAACCCCCGCTTGTTTCGGAGAGGGGTAGCGCTGCCTCGCCAGCACAGCACGTCATTGGAATTCCCATGCAGAACGAATAATCACACACAGATGACCACGCGGGCAGCTTTGGATGCGCCGCCAGGATAGATGCGTCGTGCGTGCAGTTGTTTATGGAACCGAGTCCAGGAAATGCAGCGAATGATTGTTTGTTTGTTTGCTCGGTGCTTAAAGACTTCGGCACCTTGTTAAAAGGGGCCTCGCGTGGCTCTCGGCGCCGGGACCCCGCCACAGGAGCCTCTTCCAGAGGATTAGGTGAGCGTTTTTTTTGCCTGTCGGGTCTGAAAACGGGCCCTTTGTGCAGCCATTTAAGACACTTGTTGATGCGTGGCGTGGCTTTGAGTTGCCTTAAAATACTTGGGTAAACATTGGGCTTATGCACAGCAACAAAAGCATGACCTTAAAGAGCGCTTTCAAAAGCAATTTCCCTCCCCTACTACTGCATGTAAACAGAGTAATTGTACTTGGGAGACTCCCAGTGCCAGCTGACTGTAATTTATTTCCACGTCATCCACAAAGAAATCAGAGCCCCTATGATAACTGTTATGACAGCAATACAAGTAACATCGATCACATATATTACTGCTATTATTACATCCCCGGCTCATACAGGATCTATAGGCAAATATTACAATAATTGAAGGTTTACAAAAAATATATAATTACATTTTTTGTGGATTTTTGTAAATAGTAATACACCACATCAAACAATTTTGATAGGAATCACTTGAATTTGAATTTAGAGTTTTGATGCAGCAAGACATTCCACAGTTGAAACTTATAAATACATAACACTGACCGTAAATATAAAAGTACATTAACTACACTAAAGTAAGCTAATTAAAAATCTCTAGATGATAAAAAAATAAGACAATATTATAACTAAACTTTAGTGAAGTATAACAAAACATTCAATTAAATGATTTTTTGAACCGTTAAAGTGGCTGGCTAGTAACAGTCACTGATTTATGTAAAGTAAATCTTCTGCTACAAGTCAAACTACCACTAATGTCAGTTCTAACAGATTTGCTGTTCCTAATCTACTGTATTCTGCTTGAGCTGGCTCTCATATCCAAAACTCCTCTAAAAATAACTGCTCAACTATGCTAACAGATGTTTGCGTTTGTGTGTTGCAGAGTTAAATGTGTTGCATCTGTTGGTTGGCTTCTCTGTTTACAGAGCTCTAGCACAAAGTGCAGATCATAGATGTTGTTTTCACGAGGCTTCGGTGGCAGTGAAAAAAACTCCTGAGTAACACACGCTTGCTCGCTAACAAAAACTCTGTAACGGTCACATTTATTTGCGGCATGCAGCTACATGTGTCCTGAGCTTGAGCCAGCGGTGGAGTTGGATAGTTAAACACAAATAATGTGAAATGAAAAAAGATGCAGGAGGTCAGTTAATAGGAAAATAAATGAAAGAGCAATTTGCAGTGGAGGTTCTGTGGAAATATGTTAATGTGCTGCAGCTAAAAAAATATGTATTTAAAAAAACATGCTGAGAAGAAGAAAACTGGCTACAGATTTGCTTTTGTACTAGTTTGTTTAACAAAACTTCATGTTGATAACCTTTGTTTTGCTGTATCCATCTGTCCATCTCTCATTTCTAATACTGAAAATATAATATGTATATAACGAAATAATCTTTATGTTAATGCATTTAAATATGATGTTTAACTTCGACAGGAGTCAAAAGGTAAGACTGCAGTTTCTGTCTACGGCTCTAGTAGCTGCAGCGACCTGTCAATCACAGTAAGTCCGCCCTAAAGCATACCTTGCTTTATGGTCTATTTTACTCTAAATGGACCATCATTTACTAAATGAACATCATGCTGTATTGATGAAGACTTGAAACTATAGATTTAAACCATAAACTCATGTTTACAATGTTTACTGAGGGAATAAATCAAGAGAGAAGTAGGGTCTTTTTCCTCATAGACTTCTATACAACCAGAGGAGTCGCCCCCTGATGGTCAGTTGAGAGAATGCAAGTTTTAAGACACTTCCACATTGGCTTCACCCTGCTGAACCGGAGGTTGCCGCCTGGTTCCACCACGTAGTTGTGATCCAAGACAATGATATCAGAAATTTGACAGCTATCAAAACTAAAGAAAAGCACGACAGTGTCAACATTTGTCAACATCAAAATAAAATGCAACATTAATTTGTTATAAGGTCAATTCAGCTAAACACCGTTTATCTGTCTATCGCTGTAAAAAAGTGCTAAAATATAGTGCTCAAGTACTGTAACTGTACAGTACTGTAACGACTAACTTTTAAGTACTACGTGTTAAAATGTGGCTAATTAGGTAAAAGTAGTCAGTTAAAAAGTAGCCTGAGTAAATGTTGCTGTATTACATTTGTTTTTTAAACGTATACACAAGTGGAACGTCTTTTATGGAGTCTGTGATAACAACTGATTATCAATTAGGTCTTTATAAATATACAGTGTAGTCTTACAAGACTTTACCAGAATGAGAGACAAAAACTCTCATCGCATAATATATGGGCATAAAGGTGCCTGACACTTTTTTACAACAGTCACCGCCAACAGCATTTTAGCATTTAGCATGTTAGCTAGACGCAACGTACCCCTACTAGCTACCTAGGTAGCTACCTAGGTCACGGGCACCATGGTATTTGTCAAAAAGAGCGAGTGTACCTAGAACTGAATTAATAGCTACTGATTTGACTATTAAAGTTACGCGGCCAAAAAATCTGACGCTCAACCCTAAAATGAAAGCGCTGTTGGTTGAAGAAACAGCTTTCTGTTATGAATTAAGGGACATGAGTTAGACTATAGCTAACTTTAGTAGTTTGGGAAAATGTTACGTTAGCTTAGCTAAGCAATTCCCTGTTTTGTGTAGCTATGTCCCGCTGCTTCTATGTTTGGTCAACCTCTCAGAAAGATGCTAGCTTATCTTTTCTGACAAGCTAGCAGTTAGCTGTTTCTCCCCGGAGAACCACTAAACCTAAAATCTGATTATCTGGTTAAATCTGATAGTTTGGTTTATAACAATATTCTTTTCTTCATAAAGGCAGTGTTTCAAATGTGTGCTGTCAAAGATAATCCACATTGTTCATACTGACCACTGCTACTATCTTCTTTAAAAGTAACACTAGCTTCTTCCAACTACGAGCAAAATGATGACAACAGTACTTCGGAAATATCCAATCAAATTATAGCGGGGCAACATGAAACCAGCCCCACTTCTTTTCTTTTTTTTTTTTTTTTTTTTTTTTTTTTTTTTACAGCTAATAGTTTATTAAAGAAATGATAACTTGTTGTTTTCCCATTCCTAAAAAAACATCACAAAGCCACAATTTAGTGAATGAGGTTAGGCCTGGTTTTTAATTCTGCTTTGTAGTATCTGAAAATGTTACATGTTGGTTTTCATGCAAATGATTCACTTCTATGGTTTGATGTTTATTGTATGGTTACAACAAATGTCAAATGTACTTGACCATGATCATCTATTTAAACATGAATACGTAAATATGCCATTCTATTCTTTATTACACCATAAAACTCACATGTGAACGTCTAAAAGTTCGATAAACACAAGAGGTATATAATGGTATTTAAATTAATTTAAAAATCCTGTCTGCTGTACTTGGACTGCTGCAGCTGTCCTTGTGAGCAGCCAGCGAATAAAACAACCTTTCCACGAGGCCTTGATCATGCTCACATTAATAATACTCTTAGTTGGGTGGGCTCCCACATCACTTGTGACACTTGTTTCCTTGACGGGCGTCAAAAATTAACGGTGGAGTGTTGTTTTCCAGGTCCAAAATCTCGGGCCTGCCAAAGGTTAAGGAAACACGCCGCCATAAAAACAGAGCCCCTGTGTTTGTTGAAACCGGGCAGCGTTCACTTGCACATCTCAAGCTGTCGGACGTTCATTTTTAGGCCGAGGCAACACTGCTTTTGTTTGCTTTTTGAGCTTCCACTCGCTTCATGACTGAAGGATCTTTAATTTTAGAAAAATTAACCATGTGTACACTGCAGTGTGTCTTGGAGGGCCAAATAGCCACCTGTCCTGTCCAGTCAACATTTAAAATACTACCCGCTGACTCAAATGTAGATGTGCACCATGATAATAACATGTCAAAAAACATAGTCAGTCCTTTTTAGAGTTCATTTTTTGATACTTTTCGGGAAGCAAACCAAAACACTCAGGAAAGAAGTTTGAGTGTGTGTCTCGGCAGAGGCCAAACGTCTCTCTGCACTTTTGTGTTCCCAGTGCAACGCCAGCAGAGGGGGTTCCTGTCGGCTGACAGAGCGGTTAATCCACGCAGAGGGGAGCAGCTCCAAACAACTGCAGATGAACACCAGCTCCCCGGGTCTAGCCACTTTTCAACAACCGCCACACAAAACAGGCATCCCTCTTTGTGAGGCCGTCGCTCCCGGGGGCCGCCACACGGTTTGCGGATCTCTAAGGCTTTACCAATCTGTTGGCAGAGGAATCACTGTGGCATTATTGCTAATGACAGCCCTGAACTCTGGAGAATGGGACGGATAAAAGGCAGAGCAGAGGGTGTGGGGGTGGGGGGGGTGGCGCATTGTTGGACGGCCACACAAAGGCAAAGCTTAACCTGACATTCCTGTGTAATTAAGACATCTCTCACATGGCACGTTTCTCCTGACCACTGGGGACTCTGGTACAGGACCGGAGGGGGTTTCAAAGCAACCCAGGCCGGCCCATTCACATCTGCCATCGCTAAGCCGGTGCAGCGTGGCCATGAATGCAGTTAGACTGTAACACTCTGCAGGTATTGTTTTTAATACACTGACGTTTAAATTGTGATCCCACTTGCCCCTTTTTGAGGGGACCGACTGCACAACTGACAAAGAAATGAGGAGGGGGCGTTCAGGGACCAGAAATTTGATAAGATATGTAGTGCAATTTTTTTTTAAAGATGTGCTCCCCTTTTTTGAGTGAGAATTTTATTAATATTTTATTTGAACATATTCCTAATTTAATGAAGTCTGATCAACTTGTTGCAGCGACGTTTCTACTTTGCAACATGTCTAGAAAATTCTGAAATTGAACGAATTAATTTGTATTAATTTGTAAGACATTAAAATGTTCCAGCACTGGCTATTTCTTCGCTTGCTTTTAAGGCCTTTGTTTCGGCACTAAGTTTACTTTGTGTCACACCAAATAATCTTAGTAACTGCTTATAATATACTTCATAGGGCCATTGTAGGTTAAACCGGGGAAAGTGGGGGGTTATTTTCTGAGAAAAAAAATATTTTATGAGACGTGGATGTTCTATTACATTTAAGGGGTAAATTTAAGTTAAAATTGACAAAAAAATTGACAAGAAAAAATAATATTCTCTGAGATATAAAGTCATAAATTTGGAAAGTCATAAACAATACTTTTGTTTTTATTTTATCCCCAAATCACCATATTATCATTAAGGCCTATTCATATTTTCTTGTGAATTTACTTCTTTAATCTCAGAGAATATACGATTTTTTGTGTTGCTTTTTTATAATTAACGATTTAAATCTCAGAGATTATCAGTTTTTTTTATGTACAATTTTAAATTTAAATTCTGGAATAAAACCTCAATTAATATTTTTTTCTGCCTACAATGGTCTCAATACGTGGTAGTTTAGCTTCAGTTTAAGATATTTCCTTTTCATTCCACTGCAGACAGTCTCAGAATAAATCCATCAGACTGCAGTGAGAGTCGACGTGTGAGAAAATGATGCTGAGAGGACAAATGATGTGATTGCTTCATTTCGTTGAAGTCGGAGCACTTCGCATTCTTGTGTTAACAATTAGCGAACAATAACAACTCACTTTGATTCTAACCAGGGTGGAAGCGGGGTCGCGACCTCTTAAACAGCCGCGCGCCTTCACCGCACGCCCACATCTCATTCACACACCCATGGGATGCGATACAGAGACGAGATGAAGATACCCATGAAGGTCGGTGTACGCGTCTGATTTTCTCCGTGTGTCCAGATGTGTCATTAGGCCAACACAAGCACATAACTACCCCATCGCTCTTTAATGACACGGTTAATGGCCTTCTTTTTGTTGGGCGACTCCAATTTAAGAGGTGCTGCGACTCGTTGTCCTTTAATCTCCTCATATATGCTCACAAAATGTGCCCTTCTCTGTACTTATACATTCTATTGTATAAAGATTATAGAGTCTAAACATGCAGATCGACCTGAAACACAGCTGAATGCTTCAACGTGAAGATGATTTGAAAACATGCATACAGTTGCTATATTCATATATTTCTGGACTCCACCTAGTGGCGTAGACTTGCCGTTGCTTCAGTATATATATATAAAACTAAAAGTATTTTAAAAAATATATATGTAAATATCTGTATGTAATTATAGATATATACATATCAATAAAAATAAATGAATTGCTATATATTTATACATTTCTGGACATCTAGTTGCGTAGACTTGCCGTTGCATTAATATATATATTATATATATATGTCTGTTATTTAAAAAAAATATATACATATATACTCCCCCCCCCCCCCCCCCCGACTGAGCAGGGAACGGCCGTCCTGGAGTAAAACAGTCCGGATACTTAAGAGTACTTTTAACGTTAATACATTTCTAATGGTGTGGACTTTGGCTTGGTTTTAATTAATGACTTGGCCAAAGCAGCTGCTCGAGCTCCGGAGCGCGAGAACCTTCAAAGTGAGTCCAGAAGCCGAAAGCCGGGCTCTTTTTTTTTGTAAATAATAATTTAAAAAAAAAAACCTGTTTGTGAAGAGTGTGATGCTAAATTTGATGCGACTTCAAAAGCACAACGGCATGTGAAGCAGTGGAGAAAAACCCCAACATGTTTAGTGTTCAGCACAGGAGCCGTCACACTGTGGGGGAGGAACACGTCACAAAGTAGGACTGGTTTTCCACAGTAACTGTATTGCAAAAGTAAACAAGGCGGACAGTCATATCATCCAACAACAATATGCTTGTTCCTCAGAATTTTACCATTTCTTCCATGTCTTTTAAAAAAAAAAAAAAAAAAAAAAAAAAAAAAAAAAAAAAGTGAGCCATGACCTCGAACAGAATCGTCTAAATACAGAAAAATATAGATTCGGGTCAGAAAGGATTGTAAATACTTACTAGTACTGCGAATAACAGTGACGGAAGACGGCTACGACAGGTCGCGTTCACTGCCCTGGCACAGTGGACGCGTTTTAATAGGTCGGACATAGAAAAATAAACCACAACAAAGCAACACACGTATATTGTACAAAATAAAAACCTGAACAAATGTGTCCCACTGACAGTTTGATCGGAGCGCATTTCCCTCAGGAGAAGAGGACGCATGGTGTACATGAAGTCAAAATGTCCTGACCGAAAGAAAACGGTGTGATGCTGCTTAGAACTATAATATTAACAATAATAATAATAATAACACATTGGAAATGTTTCCCATGACAACATTGACATTGAGTGAAGACAGAATGGAGATAAAATTTTTTTGCTAAAGTAGATGCTAGTGTGTAAAATGTTCCAAACACACACACACAACTCGAGAAAAACAAAAAAAAAGGGTAATTTCACAAGTTGATGAGATATTCAAAAACAGAACAAAAAACTCTTTAAGAATTGTACAAGTATAAAAAAGCTACAAACATTAATAAATTACATCACTGACACACAAACACTTCACAAGGTGCTAGTAAAATAATTCCGAAAACCCTTCAGGATACTAGAACTCGAACAAGAGGCTGGTCAGAGAAACTTTAAGTGGTCTTTTTTTTTTTTTTTTTTTTTTTTTTTTATATATAATTTTTCCCCCTCAAAGCTTCGTCTCTTGTTCAAACAGAATCACAATACAATTAGCTTTGTGTATGTAAGGCCATATGACAATAAAATGCATTATTTCTTCAGTTGTTTTCCAGGCAACACCTTTTAAATCTAACGGAAAAAAATAAAAAAGTTAAAAATGAATCTCTGCACTATAACAAAAGTGGAAAAAAGGCCTATACTGTATATCCATATATATATTTGTATTCATTTATCCATAATTAGCAAAACCGGTAAAAATGTAGAATTAAGCCTTAAGGGGAAAGGATACAAAAAGTAGTAATTTAAAAGGCTATGTACAAGCTACATTCTACATACTGTACTGTGTGAAGACGTAGAAACGCAGAAATGAGTGGAGGTGGTCGGTGCTGCCTGTGAAAGCAAAGGAAGAGAGAGAAAGTATCCCCATGTAACTGCAGACCTGACATGGATGAGGCTTATCATTGGCCACAGGTCCCCCGTAGTGTCACAATCCTAAACACATTCAGTCCTATGCTAGCCTAGCTGCTGCTGTTCCATGCGCAGCGTTACACATGATTCACTTTGTGCTTTACAGAAGTTCCTCCAAGTCTCACTTCCTATCTATGAACTTGACACGAATAAATAAATATCAGCGCTGATAGTGCTCTGCAAACCCAAGTGACCCAAACCCAAAGACATAACTGCTCAAGTTGTCTCCAGTCAAAAAAAGCGCAGCCAGCGATGCACAGACAATCTTGGCTGTGAGTTTTTCTTATCTTTTTTTTTATTCCTATGTCAACCCGTCGATCATCCAGCGTGGCAATGATAAGCTGCATCCATATAGTAGGAATTAATATGTAAAATCCCCCAACCCTGACCCAAGCGGAACATGCAACTGAATACATGCAAGGGATACTTTCAAAAATCTTGGAATGACTGCAATGTCCTTCTACTTCATGTTTTTAGCGACCCCTGATAAACTGACAGCTGTAGTAAAATGAGACATGTTCTCTTAAAAAATATTTATAGTAGGTTCTGTACACTTTAATATCTGAAAGTTATAAAGTATAAGTAGAGGCAAAAACCTATTTGAGTGATGTTCTTCTTACAAATTGAAAAATGCATGATTTTCTTGATTTTTTTTGTTTTTTTTCTCCATTGTTGGCTTCAATCAGTGACCAGGGGTGAGGTTGGGAGGGACCCAGCTCATGAATTCCCAGTCCTACAGCAGTCTGCTGCATGCTACAGGAGGAGCTTTCCATTTCTATGGATCTTTAAAATCTTTCCAAGTCTCTGTTTTGCTGTCGCCATGCCTTTCTTTAGCCGCTTAGCTGCGAAGAGAACAAGAAAAGAGTGTTAGTGTTCCCGCTGCAGTATTAACTTACAACTGATTACATTTTTTTTTTAAATAAAATCCTTACTCCCTTATAGAGAAAAATAATACATGCTACTACTCGCCTTGTCTACAGGCATGCTCCTATAAAATAACGTTCCCGTTCAACCTAACAGCATTCTCAATTACGTTTCGAGGGAAACATATTTTATCCAGTTGCAGTATCAAACATGTGGCTTAGAAATTAAAACAAAACAAAAACGCAACAAAACCATGTTTAGTAAAACATAATGTTTTGGCTTAAAATAGGAACTGTTTGTTATTAGGGCTGTGTATTGGCTAGAATCTGGCGATATTATACGTATCATAAAACAGGGGTTACGTTTCAATATATTGCGATATATTGCGATACTGTAAGCAAGATTGATGAACCACAAACCTTTGCATGTAAACTTTTAATTAAAAATGGATATGGTTTTGAAAGCGGTATTACAAGACAATATTCAAGTGCATTGATATTTTCTACACCTCTATTTGTTACATTATTGAATTAACGGGCGTAAATGAATCATCATCAGTCATTAATCCAACACCTATCGATCAGTGGAACAACGTGATATTGGTATGAATGGGTGTGCTTCTCTTAATAAATTTGTTCCACAGAGCCTCTAGTTTTCCAAAAAACGCCACAGGGTACCTTTAAGCTAAAACACTTTAGACAGTCATTTGTGTTGTAATTCCTCTCTGCTGCCAGTAGAGGTATATCATTTTCACCAATTAGTAATGGTCCTTTTAATTTAGAGAAAGATAGTTATTTGAGGTAATTTCATGTTTGATTATGAATACAGATACATGTAATGTTGAAATGCATTTATTAAATGCTTTAACCGGTCAGTCCATGCACATTTAGTTCAGGTTCAGAGGCTTTCTCAGAGTACCTTGGAAACCTTAAAACAAGGTGCATTAATCTGAAGGTTTGTGTTCTCTTCATCCAATCATCTACACATCTGCAGTTCATATAAACTGTCTAATAAGATGAATACGCTTTGCAAGCATGAAAGGCAGCAGCTGCTAAACCATACTGTTTATTACTCATTCCATTCCAGTAGTGCTTTATTTTATGAGCCAGTGATTTCCTAAGTATTCCCTAGAAGTTTCCTGAAAGGAATTTTATTCTATAGGGAAATAAATATTTTCTTTAAAAGAGCTGCTCTGTTTGATCCTAAGTAATACTTCATTATACTTTTGCCATCCTTTCACACAAAACAAAATATTACATGTCCAAAAAGTGATGTAATGCTTTTCCTTGCTCTTGTTCTGAACTTCAATAAAGCTTATGAAGGAATCAACCAATTTGTACTGCTTCTTCAACCTTGACAGTGGCAGCATGGACCAGAACCACCGCTTTCTCCACTCCGTTCTTACCCTTCACATAAAAGCCCTAGACCCAGTTGCGAACTATCATGGGCCACTATGAATACGTTTGGATGTGAAATATTAGCATGTGAAGTGTAGCTGAGGCTGATGGAAGAGTCTTTAGTTTTGGAGATGTTTAGTCTCAAGCCAAAGACATTTGACCTAATGGTGGCCTGGATGACAAGTCAGGGGATCACCAGAGTTATCACATTTCATTATGTGGAGGATATTAACATCTCAAATCAAATCTAATGGCAACTCACCCAATAGCTGTTGGGATATTTCAGTCTGGACCAAAGTGGTGGGTCTACTGTCATAAACGTGTCACATGTTGTTGTTGTAACTGTGTAGCGTAAACGAGCTGATGAATTATATGATAACCTGATATCAGATCGACTCGCCGATACCCGATCCAGCATTTTAGGCCGTATCGGAGGCATTTACTATGCTGGTATTGGTTTCAAAACAACTCTAGTTAAGCATAAGTCTTCCACTGATTGAAGGCATTTGTTAGAATTCTCTTCTGCCCCAAAAGGAAGCAGTCCAACCAGCCTTACGTTGCTGTGTTTACGACTCACCTTTGGCGTCTGCTGACACCGCTCGCTCCACCTTCGCCGCGCTGCTGCTGTTGGTGCTCGTTGTGTTGGTGCTGTTGTTGGGAGAAGACATAGACGGTCGCCTCTGGCTGAGAAAAACCCCTGGGGCCATGGGCTGTGGCCCCCCCGGCGACTTGACCGTTCCAGTGTTGAACTCGTGGTCCGTCAGGCTGCCGTCTTGGGAGTCCAGATTGTGCTCCGGTGAGCTACTGTCCTGAGAGATTTTCGGGGGCTCCTCGACTACTATTGCCTTCTTTTTGGTGCTTTTCTTCTTCTTCTTAGTTTTCTGCTGCTCCTCCTAAGGACATATACTTTTTTTGTTGAGCACTGCTTACGGACATTCTTACTGTTACTATGTGAAAATGTTGTCATGGCATACCTGATGAGAAAGCTTCGCTGCGGCCGCGGCCAGTCCCGTTTCTATGGAAGCCACTCGGGCTCCGTCTCTCGCCGGCCGCTCCTGCCGAGGAACCGAGGGTCCAACGCGTGCTGTGATGACATCCATGTAAAAGCTTAGAACCCATTTACTTCCTAAAACTTTAATGTGTACATTACATTTACATTAGCAGTGCAGGTATTTACCCGTCGGGCTGTACGGAGTGTCGTCACTGCTTTTCCGTTTTTTCGATCTGGATTTGAAGACGGGGTTATCCTCTTCGGACTCCAGCGAGGGGTAAACTAACATGGAAAAGATGTAACCAATTACTAACACGTCAGGCATGTAAGGTTCCTGACAATAGGATGTAGGAAATTAAACATTACCGGCCAATTATTGTCACATATGTAAAGCATAGAATGTGACTTAAGTGCACTCATTTCTGCTTTCCATGTATCTAAAAGTTTCCAGTGACAGCATGCAGGACAGCTGTGAGACAGCTGGGAACTGCCCCCTTTCCTTCCTCTGCTCACGGCCCAAATTCCATCTAAGATATTTAATATTTGATGATTGGATGATCAAGATAAAAATAAAAAGAAAGAAAAAAAGTACCAGTGTGTTAGGAAAGCTTCACGCTGGCCCAAGGATTGCAGCCCGAGAATGTTCGTGCTACGAACAACTAATTAGGCGCCAATTAGAAGTTCAAAAAGCATGTAAAATAACAATTCCCACTCCTTAATGGCTTATTAACAAGCTGGGAGGGGTCATTCAACTGTGTTTGGACGGGGCTCACAAAGAAAACGTTCAAGGGGGGGATCACAAATTGGAGCAACACGAAAGGGTGGATTTGGAAAGGAGGCAGGAAAAATAAACACAAACCCTATCATCTTCTCCTAATGAAAAGTTCCAAGCCAAATTTAGAACTCAAGAGCCACATGTTGATCCATCAAGGGTCAATCTGTTTTAATAGCACCTGTTAGCAGGGGTGAGAATCGGGCGTGGCAGATAACTATTTTGTCATTCGTTTGCTTAAAGAAGTAACCCCGTGACACTGGCCTGACCCTGGGGAGCCCCAGTCATCTGGAGCATCTTTTAAAAATAAATCTACTCAAACAGAAACAAAAGGAATGAGTCTGCTTCTGGCGCTCACCGTAGTCGGAGTCCTTGAAGCACGCGTCCATGTGGTCCTGGTCGTCGTCGTAATCCAGACTCTCGATACTGCTGCTCTTCCTGGGTTTCTTCGGGAGCCTCTTGGTGGGCCGCTTGCTGTTTCCGGCACCGCCCTTCTTGCCGGCCGGCGCACCGTGTGAGTTGCTCTTGGACTGGCTATTGTTCTTGGACTGGCTGTTGTTCTTGGATTGGCTGTTGCTCCACGGCTGCTGCAAGCTGTCTGAAGACGACAGGTTGGCCATGGACAGCATGCCCTGAATGGCCTCCTGTGTGCTGGGAGATGCAGGTGGCTGACTGTAAGTACGTCAATAAAAAATACACAACAACACAGCCATTACACAGCAGTCGGCACGCTGGCAAGAGGTGTAGAGTGAGAGAAATTATTTTAAAAAAGGCTTTGAAGTCTTTCAATTGCTATTTAGCACCGTTATAATTTGTACGGAGTCTGGAGTGGAGCAAAGCTGTGAAATTGAAATGTTCTCCACGGAGGTGTGATCACTTTAAGAAGCAGTAACTGATATATCTTCACACACCTACTAAGCTATTAACTGCTGAGCTGCAACAGCGAGCAAAGTGACTGTCAAACACCACTATGGTGAACCGTGGTCGCTACATTCCCCGCAGTCACCATGCTCCCTCTTCAAAGACCCCAAAACAGTCTGAGAAATGAACATAATTTCCGATGTTTCTGTCTTTTTTCACTGCTCATTTGTAGCTTTCAGTGTGGTGGAAATGGACCATCAAGGGCCGAAGCCAACAGCAAACAGCAGAAGGCAAAGGGAAGAGCCTGGAGCAACGCGGTGTTTGATAGATTGCAGCGTAACAAAACAAACACTGACTCTACACAAACTGCCGACAGAACATGCGTATATTGTTGCTTCGGTTGCAAGTTGATTTTGCAGCTTGAAGCGAAGTTGTAAAATTCTGCTTTTTATATCATCGTTGAGCCTGCTGTTTGTTTGTCAGTGGGTTGCCCCATTATGGAGCGGATGACTTGAAAATGAATTTGCTGAGAGAGAAAAAAAAGGGCCCTCGCAGGGTCCATTCAGAGAGTAACGCATGTGCCGCAACCTAAGTGTGTTTGGATCAGTGCTTAAGGGACAGATCGAGGTCAGGCGGAGGTCAGTCTACCTGTTGGCGCTGTAGTCAATCCCTCCCACTTGCTTGCTCGCCTGCAGAAGGTCGAGAATCCCTGCAGCGCTGCCGCCCTTTTTCTTGACCTTAGAGTTGCGACTTTTCACCTCGGGCTTGGCCTCCGTGTCTATGTGCAGAGTTTCTTCGTCTGAGGACTCCACACTCTGCTTGTGGGACAAGGTGGACAGATTAGAACAATGTAGACATGAGAGAGACAGACATTTGCAGCCAAATCGTCCTGTTTAGGGTCCCTGTGTAATAATGTCTAATGTTTTCCCTCATAAACTGTAAATAAGAAGTGGACGTAATCAGGTGATGTCAACCACTGATTTATGTACTACGGTTTTTAAGCCTAGAGTTCGTTAATTTGGCCATCGCCAACTTGGTTTTTGACACAAGGGGGTGGAGCTAAGTATAACTCAACGCTGAATAAGACATTTTTAGGAAACAAAAATGTGACAATCAACTCTCATGAAGTTAAAAAACACTGTGAAAGGGTTAAACTTCCAGACTGGCTAACGACCTGTCAATCACTGTGTAGCCACGCCCTAAAGCTAACCCCGCTTTATGGTCTATTTGACTCTAGATGGACCATCATTTACTAAATGAACATCATGGTGTATTGAAGAAGACTTGAAACTAGAGATTGGGACCATAAACTCATGTTTACAGTGTTTACTGAGGTAATAAATCAAGAGAGAAGTTTTCTCTTCTATACAATCAGAGGAGTCGCCCCCTGATGGACATAGAAACAATGCAGGTTGAAGGCACTTCTGCATTGGCTTCCCTCTCAGAACAGGAGATAACTGCCTGATTTTCCTGCAGTTTCATTGTTTGTTATGTGACCTCGGCCAAAATGACCCACTAGGGGGCCTTCGGCTATTTTAAATTTGTACCATATACATTTTGGAAAAATATAGACAAAATGGGTAACAATACAGTTGCCACAAGGCCTTGTATCATGTGATATTCCCAAACTAATTCGCATTTAATGAAACGAGCACAAAATAAGAGATGCACAATAAAACTGGGGCTTCAGAGACCCCAGAGGATCTAAAGTCAACTATTAGACTTTTTTTTCAGTGACCTCCCACTAGTTAACACAAAAACATCTGGTATGAGTCTGTTTCTTCTTTTTCCTCCATACATGCCACAGCTATTTCCCTCATCAGTGTGTGGCTGTCCTCAGATTCTTCTTCTGATAGACTTAGAATTCACTTTTAAAAATCTTGTTAGAGCTCATAAGAGGACGTAGCTGGCTGAGTCCAATGTCTCATCCCTCACTGAACAGTCCCTTCATGTATAAAGAGTAGTATAATCGCAGTACCACTGCTCGAATACGAGCAATTTAGCATCGGAACGTTTGGTTATTGTCAAGTGTCATGTGGTACGTACCTTGGTCACCAAGGGTTGGAACTTTGGTTTCTTGGCTGGCTGAATGGGTTCTTTGATGTCTGACAAAACTGGAGAAAAAAAACATTTACCATAAAGCAATTGCTAAAACAAACTTTGTTAATCAAAATTATATGTTTTCATTAATAGTCGGGCGGGGTATCAGTGCTAAAACAATACCTGATCTTTGGTAATCATAACAAAGCAATACATAAAGACCAGCGTGTAGGATATAGTGGCATCTAGTAGTGTGGTTTTAGGCTGCAACCAACTGAAACCCCTCCGCTCACTGCTCCCTTTCTACGACTCTGGTAATGTCTGCAGCAGAGTGCAAAACCGGGGGGATGTTGTGGTTTGTTTCAGGGCCATCCTTTAATCAAAACACTCTACTTAGGAAGCAACAAAACTCGCGGCGGCTTGCTTTACAATGGGTTTGGTCGATAACTACGGCGGCCTTCAGGTAATAATCGATAGTCACTGTAACGTCACCCATTGTTTTGTGGTTTTATGGTTTTGAAGCCTGGAGTTTGGCATTTCGGCTGCCAACATCTTGGTTTTTGGCCGTGGCCATCTGGTTTATTTGCAGCCAGAATCTACCAGAATCTAAGTACAACTGAACGTTGACTAAGACATTTTTAGGCGACCAAAATGTTACAATTGTGAATTGTGAATAATGAAAACATAGTTATCATATTAAATATCTGCTAATAGATTCCCCCAATATCATAACTTTTGACAAATACATGTATGTTGCGTAAGGCTACGGTAACTAATGCTAGGAGCTTATTTTTATGCTGATCAAGGAATTGTGTCTATTAAGGAGTTGCTATTTCTGTAAATCAACAACATGTACGGCTGCGACGATCTCCCCCGTGTATCTTTCTGTGGCTATTTTTAGTGGGTGTAGCTACGTAGCGTGCTAGCTGTGTAGGAAGACGAGGTCTCAACTCTTAATTCCGCCTACAAAGCTTTGATTGGTCAATTTATTTATCCAAACAGGAATTTTTTTGAACCCTTTTTTAATAAACCTAAATGTAAAATATATACACTTGAGTTTAATAAATTCCCTAATTTAAAACAGGAAATATCAGATTAAAGAATAAATAAATCTAATAATCTGACCAATCATTTAACGCTGATTTTCAACACTTTTTCCTTAACTCAATTCCACTGACACATTTCAGCCACCAATAAAAAAAAGTGTTGAGGTTTGATACCCAGCCCTAGACGATAGTTCAAACAAACTGAAACACTACACGGAACACTCACAGGACAGATCCCTCTTGACGGTGTTCTTTTTCCGCCTGATAGGGAATTCGTCAATCTTCAGCTCCCCCTCATCGGAGACGTACTCATACTCGTCTCTCACCGGCTTGGATTTGTCCTCTTTTAGGTTTTGTAATGATCCAAAAACACTTGAGTTGGTCTGAGGTTTCAGCGTCTTGGAGCTGAAAAGGAAAACCACAGGACAATGAGGGAGTTGATGCGAGTCTCAGCTGGGCACTCTCCGGGAGAAGTCCTTGAATTGGCTCTAATGGCTACGGTGCTGATAGCCACATAGCTCTATAATCACCAGAACACACTACATGAGAAGGTTAACACGCTCTCCTCTCAAAAAACATTTTTTTTTCACAAAACGCTTTCCATACGTACCCGAGAGTTTTCTTGTGAGACATGCTGAAGCTGAATCTGTCTTTATTGCCTGACAGCGGTGTTCTGTCAAATTTGCCCTCTTCCTCCATTTTCAGCAGGGAATCTGGTTTACTATTCTGTAGAGGGAAGGGGACATCATGTCAGTTGAGTACATACGCAAATGAAATCACCATCATCACTTATGACATCACAGCATTTTGAGTGACAAGAATCAAAGTCTCCACGTTGACATTTCATAAAATTAATTTAAGGTGCGACACCTCAGACAAATCATTGTTTTTCATGCGCTGGTCATTTTAGAGACTTTAGTCTCAAAAATACACATTTACCTTTAGATAATGCCTCATTTGCATATTTAAGCACAACATTTCAGAAAACTTGTAATACAGAAAGGTTTCATAGTGATATCTATTAGTTATTTTTTACCCTATTTTTTGTCATTTTACAACAGATATATTTAAAGTCCATTTCTCTAAATTAGTTTTCTCTCAGACTCTGATCCAGAAATCTCCACTTCAGTAACACTTACATTCACCAAACTTTACAGTTTCATTACTATCTATATTCTAAAGGTTTTCACAGAGGAGATCAGTTCATATATCATTCATAGCCTGATTAATACAAAATGTTATTTTCAAAAACATGGTCAAAATCGATAATTTTTTTTCACTTGACGGTAAAATTTGTCAACAATTAGAAACAAGAATTTAGAACCTGGCTTCATCCAATGTTCAGATTTTTATTTATTTATTTAGAAATGTATGCAAATATGCACATATTAAGTTTATTGGTGATATCTATTAGTTTTACCCAATTCACCCCAGTATCCTTTTAACTGAGGTCTTTTTAACGGCTGTTATTTGACTCGAAAATTGTCATTATCATAAATATATTATCAGTACCTTTCTAATTAACTCATTTTAAAACACACAATACAAACACAATTCTGTAAAATAGTTGGAAGAGTCATTTGATTAAGGTAAAACCGTATCTGTTAAAAAAAGACTGAAATCATAATGATGTAAATCTCCACAGATGATATTCTCTCGTTAGATTGTCTGACCCAATTTAAATTGAACTGAGAGGAATGCAATACTGCTGCCATAGAAGAATCACCACTGAGCCGAGTGTAATTAACAGAAACCCAAGAATATGCATTTTTAAATATTCACTCCCGCAACCATTTGGACTTAAAGGCATGTAACGACGCAGTGTAACCTGAAGCCGACAGTTAATTTGGGTTATTTCACTGCCCTGCACACAGCGCAGAGGAGCAGTGAACTTTTTACTTTATTCGACGCTGATCACGAGCGAAGATGTCGCCTCTGGTGACCTTGGTGAACATCTAACAGGGGTCTCTAGCTCCATCTGCGAATGCTTGGCCGGATGTGAAGGAGCAGTTGGATGGAGGTCCTTGGAGGAACTGCGAGCATTCCATAGCAGTTTGGCATTGAACTTCCCACAAAACCAAAACCCAAGCATGACTTCCATTAAAAAAAAAAAATCACACAACCCCCATCCCCTCCCTGTAGTTCAGCAATAAAACAAATATTTTTTATTTTCTTTATAAAGATGAGGGCAGATGTAAATACTCAGACTGAAGGTAGAGGATATGGAGGCGGCCTAATTCCATTAGAAAAAAGGGATTGTGGATGTTTCTGGAACAGCTCTTGATGAGCTGCAGGCCTCAAATGTGTGACTCGGGGGCCCACATCATTATTTTTGATGATTGCTTTGAAGTGAAGTGTGCAAATCACTTTTGGATCAACCTGCATTTTTTTTTTCTTTCTGCCCAACCGCTTGGCTCGTAACCTTCAAAACTGTTTGAGTCTTCTTTACTAAGGATTTATTTGAACATGTGAAGGATTGTTATATTATTTACTTTGGCCTGTAACAAGCAGCCATTCCACTGACTCAGCTTAAACGCTCTTACCTTATACTTCCATTTTGCTTCAGTCTTGTTTTTATTCTGCTCTCTGATGTCAAACTTCTCCATGTTGTTCTGCTTTGACATTTCCTTCTCCGATATACTCAGGACGTTCTTTACAGCCTGAAGAAAGACAGAGTTGTTAACAGAAAGACAACTACTGTGGGTGGCTTTTACTGTTCTGCAAATGGTTGAATTCGACAAGCTGGAGGGGATTCAAAATGGCTCATGTAAAGTGAGACTGAGGATACAAATAATCATTACTCAAAATAAGAACAGTTTCGTAACCGCTAACTATACCATCCACTCACCTTTGTCTTTTTCGGCTGGTCCATTTTACTCAAGATGTCTTTTGCATGGGACTCAAGAGCTGCGAAGCTAGAGGGTTTAGGAGGCGGCGACGACTCTTTCCCCTTCTTCGCTTTCTTCTTCCCCCCTTCCTTGACCTTGGGCACCTTCGGAGGCTTAGGGGCCTTGGGCATCTTCGGGGGTTTGGGAGGCTTGGGAGGTTTGGGGGGTTTGGAAGCTTTCTTTCTGGCCTTCTCTCTGCTGGGCGAGGGGACGTGGGCCGGGGAAACAGGCTCTTCAGGCTCGGAGTGGGTGGACGGGGGCTCCTCCACCGGTACCTTAATGCTGGGCTCACTCTTAATGGCTTTTGTTGCATTCTAGAAATAAAAGCACGAAACTGTGAAGTGAGCTACAGTTTTGTTATCGGCAATCAAACCCCAACCGAGACAATTAAAGCCCCACTGAACTACCACTGAAATTGGTAGTTAATTGATCAATTAGTTGAAAAATAAAGAAAAAAAAGACATTAAAATAAATAACTTCATTAATAAAGACATTATACAAGTAAATCATCATATTAATCAATATTTAATTTACATAATGAAGTTTGACACCTCTGTTTTTATATATTTTTTATTTTCCCAATTTAAGTTATGGTTTTAAATTGGTGTCCAACTGCAGACCTAATGTCTGGGAACCTCGGGTCTGCCAGTAACTTTTGTCACTTTTTTTCTTTCTCGCATTTCTCGCATGCGAGAAAAACGTCTTCTTCAAGAATTCTCGGGGGTGAGTAATTGATGACCACTCTTCTTATTTTCACACCTTGCTAAATGTTAAAATGCTAAAGCTAGTTACAAGCGTCTTAATCCTGTTGGTGACAGTAGATTAAAGCGATGGAGGACATTAAAATGAAAGGGGCTCGTCCTCCGGGGAGCGTAAATTTCTGGCAAATGTTATTGATCCTGTGATATTAGTGACAAATCCCACTTTAATACCCTGCATTGACCAATATCAAAAAATATGTTTTAGTTGACTTTGGTGACAACAAAAGGCGGCGGACTCATCAGAATCATTAGGGACCATAAATATCCACAGTAGATTGATGCAGTTATTGCAGTCTCAACAGCAGTGATTGAGAGACTTTCTTGTTGCAAACCCAGACAACATCACCGTCTTGATGTAAAAATGTGAAACCTTCATCTCTTCCCGCCACTCGGGGCCACCAAAGTGGAAAAACCAACTGGAACTTTAAGGGGGCAGTTGATCATGTGTATGCCAAGATTCAATCGGAATACCTCTGACAGTCTGATCTCTTTGGCAAGATCCTTAATGAGCTGTGATGGTTTCATGTTCTCTGGAAGCTCGTCTTCATGTTCCAAGAGGGCCTGTTAAGTACAAAACTGTCAGTGCTTTTCATAGCAGCTTCGATGGACAGCTGACACACACACAAACATCCCAACGTGGCCGTACCTGTTTTTTAGTCCAAGCTCTGAACGCTCCATTGATGATTTTGGCACCATGTATCAGGTATGGGGCTGGCTGCTTATTTGCTTTGTGTAAACCTGCAGAAAAAGAAAATGCAAATTAATGAAACCTGACTTTTGAACTTTGGAAAGTCAAGGCCATTTAGTTATGTACATGCTCAGAGCACTGGAGAGATTTACAAGATGTAACTGAACGAGCCGCTCGCAAACACAAGAAAAGATGAGCTGAAGAAGAGACGCCATGTGAAGTTCTGTCAACTGGGTGACTGTGTGTTTGGACAAACTGTCCTGCTAGCACCCAAACAGCCAAGTGACATGTAAAAGATCTTGAGGAACACAATCAACATCTCCCGGTCACTCACTCACTCACTCACTCACTCACTCACTCACTCACTCACTCACTCACTCACTCACTCACTCACTCACTCACTCACTCGGCATCACAGTGCATTAGCTCCATTACTGAAATGTCATATGGAACTACAATGAGTGAGTTTTCCTGTAAAGCCTATTTAAAGGAATATACAGTATACTATACAACATACTACTACTATAAAGTGTGGTTTTGTATGTTTTATGTCAGACTGAAATCTAGGAAAAACAGATACACTTTGACTTCCTGACTGCTTTCTGTATTCAATTGCCACAGCGAACAGCAACGTCCGCAGCTGAAACATATTGCCATCAATAAAGTGCCAAATAACTGCAATTCCTTAAATGGCCACTCGAGGCTGGCTCCAAAATGAGTCAATCTCCATAGACCTCTATGATAAAATGCCAAACTATACCGCAGAAACAAACATGTTTACAGCCTGGTACAAAAAACAGTGTTGGTCTCAAGAGCTGATATCACTGTTCATGAAAACTCTAGGGCGATGAATCGTTATATAATCCACTAGTTTTAAAGCAATGTTAAGGGAATGACTGATTTGAGTGACAGGTGTGTGGCGTCACATGCTAAATGCTAGCTCGGCCGTGGTCGTGGTGTTGTTGAGAATGTTTCATGCAAATACCTGACAAATAATATTGCTATCTGTGCAGTTGATTGTACTAACACAGCTTCCAGGAAGTCTGTGCTCCATTCTTTTGGTGAGTGAAATTAGTATTACCTTATTCCTTAGACATGTTAGCACTGATTAGCCGGTATCAGTGTCTATGCTCACCATAACTGACTTGTTAGCTTAGCTCGTTGTACTAATGGACACTCTGAGGAGTCTACTCTTCATTTTTTTGTTGAATTACATTACGAAAAAGCCTGTTTTTCGCTATCCAAATTAGTAACAAAATTAATATCAAAGTTAATATGAATTACTTAAGCACCTTACAAATGAAGCTAACTAAGGGTGACCCCAAACCGGAAGCCTTAAGTGTGCGGCACGTTCATTAATGCACATATGTATTCGCTTATACATACACCATAGGCTTTTTCATCAGGATGGGGGACAATTATTTCAGTATTTAGCACATCTACCGATTGCAGCTTTCAACACCATTGACAGCTTAAAAAAGTAGGTTTTGTATTCCAAAATCCACAAAAAAAAGTTTTTCTGAAACTGTATAATAACGTTAGTAAATACGCAACTCAAAGACACTGACTGGCAGAATACAATGGAAGGGGGGATCTAGTTTTACTTTAAATTCACTATTTTAATTGTAACTTTTGGCAAAGACTCATCAGTCAAAATGTGAAATATTGAAGCTTTTATGCCGATGTGGATATCCTCTTTAATTTCAGTTTAAAAGCACTGAACATCGAAGCAGTTCTATCAACTGAAGTGGATTTATAACCAAAACAGGAAAATATTCATAACACCGAGGGAATAAATAAGTCGTTTTTTTTCCTGCACTGAAAGAACTGACCTTGAAGTTAAAAGAAAATAACATTATATTGTAGTTAAGTGTGCATCACACACAAAGCAATCTGGCTCTAACAAGCACGCACATACACAGAAAATGGTGGAAACATAAACAGATTGGCCCGAGCCAGCTGAGGGGAGTTTAAACACAGGCTTGTAATGGAGCAAGTGATTCTAGCTGGGCCAAACCGTTTGAAGCTAATCATCTGTGAACTCGGCGATTTCACCGATTTAATGACTGTAATAATATTAAGAGCATCCAGCTCCTCATCTGCGCAGCAGACATGCAGCCGTACTTTTGACAGTGTTTGTGCTTTCTCTGCTTCCACGCATTCTTCTGGATAGATGGGAGTTCAATGAGGATTTAACATTTACATTGAAATACCACAGATAAGAGAAAAAAAAAAGAATCTATAAATACATCCGACTGATTTAAGAGTTTACCTTTGAATCGCTCGAGGAGATGTCGTCCCACATACCAGCACGCCGTCTCATAGTTGGGGAAGGGGTTGAGAGTTTTGACCTTTAGCCGCTTCTCGATTTCATACGCTCTGAGGAGGAATAAACCGACAATTTTCAGCTAAACATCGTCATGCATTACCAACAGGTTTACTGTAACAAACTATGCAATGCACAAGGAATTTTTCCAAATGTGAAGGATTCATCATCAGATCGGTGGAATTTGGAGTTAAAAACAAAGTCCTAAACGGAGAATCCATTTGAAACTAATGTGTAAGATCAGCCAAGGACAAATACGCAACATCTTCAAGTCACACTTGACTCCCCAAATTAGGACACGACTGTCTAATTTGAAGGGTGTGTGTGTGTGTGTGTGTGTGTGTGTGTGTCTATTAAGACAGGTGTCCAAACCTCATCTGCATCTCCACACTCAAGTTGTGGACGAAGTGTCCAGAGAACGCCAGGCAGTCCACCGGAGTCAGTATTGCATTGATCCAACCTGAGGAGATGATCATATTTAAACAACAAAATTAAAATCAAATCAAATCCAGTTAGCGTAAATAATAGAGATATTAATTAATGCAATATTTTTTAATGAACGATGAAAGAAAAACTGCTCTCTACCTTTCCAAAACCACTACATCATTCTATAATCCCACTTTTACTATCACATTATGACACTATTATTACCATTATGCAATTGTTTTTTTAATATATTTATTGATTTTATACATTTAACACATTGTGCATACTTAACTTAACCTTCCCCCAAATTGAACATATGGCTGTGGATATAATAATAATAATAATAACAACAATAATATTAATGATTATTATTATTATTATTATTATAATAATAATGATTATAATGATAAATATGATCACTTGGAAATAAATAAATAGCCAAACATAAAGTAAAAAAGTGTTTGGATTTACAATAAAGATATTCATGAATTAAGTTAATAAAAACAATATATATATATATATATATATAAATAAGAGAGGGGAAACCATCATTATGAAAGAATTCTTTCTCTGGTGTTTTGATTGATTAATCGATTTATCAAGTGTCCCCTCACCACATAGGAACACTTGGTGATGAACAGAAGGGGATGGCTATCTTCAGAGACTCTACATAATTTATACTGGAGGAGCTCTCTCTTTAACAACCCTGTCTGTGTTGGACCAATGAGGACACAACTGTGAATCAACAAGCAGCACTTATTTATGACGATGATGTTCTGTTATATATCCTACTTTGATTAGTCAGATATTTCATTAGCTATTTGTTAGCTATATTTATTATTCTTGCTATTCTGTCCGTAAACAAGTCTGTCACTGGATTTTCACAAGGCACAGTAATACTGTTACATAAAATAACATATAATGTGATGGAGAATGCATGTTATTTCTATTTTGTTAAGTATTAATAAATAATTGTAAAAAATACACCATCTAAAAACTACTATATTTTAATCTCTTTAAACCCATTTACGGACGCAGGGTTGCAGTGACGGAGCAGCATCATCTACATTACTGGGTGTTCCTCTAATTCAGGTTCTGCTACGGTCACGGGTTGTGTGCAGCTCTGACCTGATGGGATGAACAGCGTCTGCCCCTGCTTCAGGATGCATTTGTAACACTTGTCCACCTGGTCGGCGAAGAACATCTCGCTGTGATTGGACGACGATCTCCAGCGCTCGTACAGAGACAGGTTGGCGGAGGTGGGCTTGATGAGGAAGAAGATCTTTTCCCCCTGCAAATACAGACATCACCGTTTCTTGCACCACCATCATCATCATCATCATCATCATCATCATCATCATCACCATCCCCATCATCATCATCATCATCATCATCATTGTATGAGAGTTGAAGTTGAATGAATTCCACATTACGTCTTGAAAGAAAATCAGAGTTGTATAAACTAGGGGTGTAAGAAAATGCAGATGTACATGAGTACCATATTTTTCTCATGATAATGTATCGATTATCAAAAACACTATAGATTTTCATTCAATAGTTAAACAAGGTCTGTTTACATTTTTTTTATTTACTTAATTTGTCTACTCAAAGCACTTTTGTTCCATTTTCTTTAACTGGTAGGCAATTGTTAATTCCGTTGTTTAGATTTCACAGAATGTCGTGCTATGATGTTACAGGGAATTGTGATAAATGCAAACTGTTTTAATTGCATATATAGATAATATAATAAAATATACTAACACAGTTTTCCTAAATAACATTTAAAAAAATGGCAATATATATTGCCTTGCTTACAGTGTCTGTGAATTATAACCCCAGTACCACGATACATATCGTAGCACCAGATCCTTGCCGAACACACAGCCCTAATATAAATGATGTTACTAATCACATCTTAGCAGAAGTGTGACAGACCTTCAGGACATGGTACCAGACGGAGGCGCCGCCGCACTCAATGTGGAAGTCTGTGTAGCTGTCTTTGACACAGATGAGACAGTACTTGGTGACTTTTGGCTTCCCGAGGAGAGCGTCGTCGGGCCAGTAGTTTTCCACCCAAGACAACCGCCGCACGATCTGCGGACTCTCCACTATCGAATTCATCCTGTCCCAGAAAAAGAGAACAAGTAAATCAGTACCAGGGGTTTTCTAGACTGCCATATTCACATGCCAAAAAATGTCACTCCGTTTCACACGTCACCACTGGAGCGCCTACCTCGCGTCAGAGAACTCCAGGTTGATGACGTTTAACACTTTCTTTCTGTTTGTGCTGTAGTAATAGTCGACAAACTCCTTGAGCTTCATCTTGTAGTCCGTCTGTTTGGTGACGTCAACGACGTCCACGCCAACATCGGGACCTGGGACGGTGACAGAGGGACACAGAAGACACGGTAAAACAAGCTGGAGAAACACTGACCGCCTGCAAGCTAAACATTTTCTTTAAACAGGAAACCGGTGAACAAAATATGTCTGCAGCAGCAGTGTGCTGTTGATGTCTAACAAGTGATGTCATCACTGAGCACCAGTGCACAGGGAAAATAAAGGACAGATGCGCCCCCTATTGAAAAGAAAATGGTATAGTTCATTGTCTGTATTTTTGTTTTCCTGATAAACACAATACATCCATCTGTACAGTGTAGTACTTCAGAAGACCAGTTGTAGTACTAGCACAGTGCTAGTATCAGCAACAGTAGTTTTAGTAGTAGTGTGATAGCAGTTAACAGCACTAGTAGTAACCACAGTAGTACTACCTTTAGTGTTGCTGTACAATTAATTACAGCTATAATAGGAGTGGCAGCAGTAGTAGTAGTAGAAGTAGTGATAATTTTACTCATATCACTAATTCCAGTAATATTAATAGCAACAGTAACTGTGGTAATAGTAGCAGTAGTAGCAGTGATAGTATTAGTTAATACAACCAGCTGGCAGGTTTGAAAAGCATGTTGTTGTTTTTTTAAAACGCCCAAACATATCATAGCCAGAGGCTTTAAATACAGAATTTATTGTCAATTTTAAAATTTCCAACAGTCCTTGAATGTATCATGTGTGACAAATGCGTCATTCCATAAATGCAACAAAATATAGGCTTAAACTAGTGATATTTCAATAATGTGTCATTTTATTTTTTTCTAAAAATAAACCGTTTGCAAGAACCACTTCCTCTAAAAAACATTTACACAACAGTCACCAGACCAGAACTTTGAAATTTGACTGAACTGCAGGCTGTTTGCACCGGGTAAAAAGTAACAGAGTTCGCAGGTAGAGTTGAAAATGTAAATAGTTAATTTTTTTTCTTTTTTCAAGTTTTGCAAGAGAAATTGAATTCAATTTGTGTTATTATAACTGTGTTATACTGCACTAAAGACCTGTTTGGGCTCACTCCATGTTTCTGTTTTCATAGAGGGGCAGGACAGGAATATGAGGCCACAGCGAGTACAATAACAAAAAGTAGTACAGTAGCAGCAAAAGCAGAAATATTAGTGCTGATTATTGCAGTAACGGAGGTAGTAAAAGCAGTAGTTGCAGTAGTGCACTAGCAGCAGCAGTATAAGTTATAGTAAAAGCACTAGTAGTAGTTATATAATGCAGCAAATTGCAAATTTCCCCGCTGCGGGACTAATAAAGGATTATCTTATCTTATCTAGTAGTGGTAATACTGCAGTAGCAGTAGTATCAGCAGCAGTGATGTCAAAGCCTTATAGCAGTAAGAAGAGTAATGGCAGCGGTAGTCGTGGTAACAGGAGTCACGGCGGTCCTTACCGACATAGTTCTCCACGTCGCTGATGTAGAAGGTGGGAGCGGGCATGGACATGCCCAGGCCGTCCTTCTTCGGAACCAGGATGGGCTCGTTGAAGCCGCCCTCCTCCAGGTAGTCCATGGTCAGCTGACCACCGCTCAGCTTCACCACCACATCGTCAGCGCTGAACGCACACAGAGGGAGTCAAAAGAAATGCAATGAGGTGTGATTACTGTGCCAGAAACATGTGAAGCTACATGAAGGCTGATCCAGTTATTAGTTATTAGACAGTGCCCTCTAGTGGGCTTATTAATAATGTGAGGAATATTATTGACAGAGGACAAATCATCATGACATATCATTTAATGTGATTTCAATTAGATCCATTAAAGTTGATCCCAATTAAGTAAGTCTGATTATTTCAATTTATAGAAGGTTTACGCTTTATCTCCCATGATTTCAACATTTGTGGTGTTGACAGTTGGACGGTTCAACAAAGAGTTGTACAAAAACATGAACAGTGTCTGCGTTTGAATAAAATGTCTCTTACCTTGGAAAGGTCCTACTGCGAAGCTCCTTTATGAACACCTGACTGCCGTTCTGAACAGCTTTAATGTCTGTGCTTTGCCCTGTGTCATGTTTGCTCCAGTTCTTTTTCTTTTTCACTGAAGAACAGAAGGAAAAACAAAATAAAATAAAAAACACTTAGTACCAAAACAGTAGTACCAAACAGATGACAAATGAGTTAGTTCCAAACTCAGACATAAAATCTTGTTTCCTCTGTTCTGTTGAGAGTTTTACTGTCAGGTGACAGGAAGTTGAGGAGCAGTGAAATGACTTGTTACTTACGTGTCGATTTGCCGTGGGTCTTCTCGCAGTTTGGACAGTGATATATGTCGATATCTGGGGCGTCATCTTCATCCACCTCAACACAGCTGAAACAACACAAAACATTTTTTCATGTCAAGGAATCTGACCTTAAAGGCCCCTGTCTTTCCAAAGCATGTGGAAGTTTGTTAGGTTCCCTTTGCTCTCTCTCTCCACTCCCCTGAAGTATAAACTAGAAGTACCGCCTCGCCGTTGTACACCTCAATCAACCAACATTTATCCTATTAGATATTTGTACGAATTTTTTGAGTTGCGGCCAAAAATGTGACCTTGACCTTTTACCTCAAAATTCGACTCAGTTCATACTTGAGGGCAAGTGTATGTTTGTGCCAAATGTGAAGAAGTTCACTCAAGGCATTCTAGAGATATCGTGAGAATTGGGACGGACAAGAAGTCACAGTGACCTGTGACCTTTGACCTCCAAAATCAGCCCAGGTGGAGGTTTGTGCCAAATTTGAAGAAATTGCCTACAAGTGTTCCTGAGATATCGCTTTCACGAGACCGGACGGACAGACGGATGGACAAAGTAACAGACAGAGGGATTGACAATGGATGCCTCTGAATAACAGGAGGAGGAAGAATAAAAATCAAACTTGCCTGAAAGAGAATTCAAATTGAAGATACCATATACGCTTTTATTTTTGTCACAAAGTTACAAAGTAACTAACCATTATTTCAGGATCAATTCATCTGACAAAGAGCACCCATCACACTGTGCTGAAGCCCACAATCTGATAAGCAGTCCGAAACCCAAAGACATTTAGAAAAAACAGCTGGAACCAGAGAACGTTTAGAGCTGCTGCTTTAAAAACAAAACAACAAATCTACAATTAACTGATCATCAAAGTCGTTTTTGATTCATTTTCTGTCAATCAATGAATTTATGAATCCACTAATTATGTCAGCTGTAATTGAAAGATCAAATGTATCCAAAAATTCTGACCTGATATCACCAAACCGTTCCAAAAAATACAATTTCGGCTTTCTTTAAAAAAACAACAAAGTATCTATAAAGAAGATGGCCAGGAAGAAAAAACACATTTAAAATCTGAAACACACAAACCTTGAGCAAGCTTTAATGTTAAAAAAAAACACTTTACTTTTTCTCATACTGTCTGTCTGAATATACCTATATGCATCCTTTGTCTTAAACGCTCTGCTTTAGCACCTGTCTCTTTAAGAAAGCCCAGTCTGCTCTAATTGGTCAGCGTATTCCGCTCCTCCACATCAGCCGGAGACTCGAGCCCTGTATACTTGCGCTTAGCGCTGTAGCGTGAGACTGTGCAGGAGTGCGCAAGTTCCGTATGGAGGGGGATCATACTCGCAATGTTTTGACTTCAATGTGTTCGCCAACACAACAATCTGGTGCAGGAAACTGCCCGAGAGATATAAATGAAGGCAAACACAGGACAAGTCCAGTCAATTGATTTGAAATCAAGTGTTTGAAAAGATGACAGTGAACGCACCGCTCTTCCCACTGTTCCAAACAGCAGCTGTCGCGGTCGTCTTTTTTTGCACAAGCAAATTCCTGCTCTCAAGCTCAGATGAGCCGGGAGTTTCCCCAGAATGCTTCCTCTCCCCCCCTGTGAACTCCAACGCTTTACTACAACCGCCTGCTCTCTTTCACTGAGTGCAAATACCAGAGCGGGCGGGCTAGTGTGTGAGGAGGACATCGTGGAAATGCCTGCTCATGATCCTCGACTCGCTGGCCCCGAGGAGAGCTCTTACAATTCATACTAAATATGAAACGTACATAAAAAAAAACAGATGTTTTCTCTCTCACTGACAGCTTTTTGTGGTATCAAGGAGTCCATTTAGAATTTAGCGAGGTGTGGTCACATCAAGTAGCGGGACAAAGTTCTTGGTTAGGACATGTTTTTTTTTAACCACCTAAGGAGGAAGTTTGAGTTTCAGTAAGACTGAGAACTTTATATGCATCTCACCTTGACTACAGTAAAGCTGTGGCGCAGCTCCAGAATAGCTGACAAGTTTCTGGTTTGAGACTAAATGCAGATCATAGGATCAGGTTACCTCCACTTCAACTTCTCTACATTGTTGCTGCTGTGTTGGTTTCAGAATGGTTTTCTTGAGTATACGACACATCTGAGTTGTTTCATAACGCTGTGTGATGTCCATGAACACTTCTGAAACTGACTTGGACCTTTTACCTTCCTCTTCGGGGTGCAAGAGAAATGACTTATCCTCTGCAGAGACTGATAAAATGTCATGTGATACGTTTCTGCACTTTTTTTTATGTGAAAACACCACAGACTGTATATAAGAAGTGGACTTCACCCATTGGTTTGTCGTTTTGAAGCTTTGAGTTCGGCAGTTTCGCTGTCGCCATCTTGGATGTTGTTTTTTTGCAACCAATGAACAGAGGTTACCATAATTTGAATGCGGACGTAAAGACGCCGTCTGTGGATCTGGTAGAGACCTGTCAGTCACAGTAGACCCGCCCTAAAGCATGCTCTGCTTTATGGTCTATTTGACTCTAAATGGACCATCATTTACTAAATGAACATCATGCTGTATTGAAGAAGACTTGAAACTAGAGATTGAGACCATAAACTCATGTTTACAATGTTTACTGAGGAAATAAATTAAGTAACAAGTAGTATTTTCTCCTAGACTTCTATACAACCAGACTTCCTTTTATAACCAGGAAGTCGCCCCCTGCTGGCCAATAGAGAGAATGCAAGTTTTAAGATCCTTCCTCATTGGCTTCACTAGACAGAACCGGAGGTTGCTGCCTCGATAATACATGATGTATGTATATCACTGTTATGCCACTAATGTTGGTAAAGATCTATGTGTGGGGATTATCATACACTCTGTAAACACTTACACTGTAGTAAAGACAGGTTTACAAAGCCATTTAAAGGCACACTCCACAAATTTTTACACTTAAGTCGTAGTTTAAGTCATCAGCGGTTTGTACTACTCAGTATGTGAAAATGGTTGTATAACATCTTCTGTGGAGCTTTCTAAAGTAAGAAAATGCACTGATGATGATGTCATGATGATGTCATCAGAGTTATCTCAATTTGGGTTTTGATTTCTACAAATTTGAATACATAGTTAAGATAAGGTAAGATAAAATAAGATTATCTTTTATTAGTCTTTATTAGTCCCGCAGCGGGGAAATTTGCAGGATTACAGCAGCAAATTTAGTGTTACAAACAGAGTTGCACGGAATTTCGAAAGATTTTAGTGTTTACCAGGCAGGGAGAGGTTAAAAAAAAACACATACACAAATGAGAAGCATGATGGGAAGTGTAGGATTCAGTTGTTTGGCGCTTGGTCCATACTAAAAGACAGGACATCTCGGCCTCAGCAGCTTTGATTTTGATCATTCTTTTAAAAAGTCTGTCTCTCTCTCTCTCTCTCTCAAAGTGCAATGGTGAGTAGCCCTTAAACAGATTCATTGCCATATCTGCTGCTCAGTAAGTACTAAAGGTCAGGCTACATTACATACTGCAGGTCTGATCATAACATGCTGTAGGAGGTGAAATCAAAGGCCTTCATTAAACTGAGATGGACATGCTAGAAACAGTCATGCATAGAGCTACGGGTCTCTTCATTACTACCATCACTCCTCATTCTCTGTCAAATCATTGCTGTTTCTCTACCATCAACTATCCAACATATCCCAGACAAATCAAATATTACCACTCAATTCTTGCTTTAAATTAAAATTCTTCATTAAAGCATTCAGGAAATCATGCTAAATTTGATTCAGTCCGTTCAGACTAAGCAGAAGTTAAGAATGAATCATGATGAACAATAAATGCTATGAATACAAAAGTAATTGAACAAATGTTGAAGTCCATGTTATACCAACTACAAACCATCAATAACATGATACCATCAGTTAACATTAGAGTGTTGGGAATTTGGGAGGCTTGTATTACTAAAAAACACATATTTGTGATCAATAATTATACTACTACTATTACTACGACGACTACTAATAATAACATCACTGAACCACAAACAAACAATGACTGTGTCCCACATCCACACTACATAATAGTCTTTTTAGTATGCATTGTGTTTATACTCCAAAACACCAACATGTAAAATCTAATTCAATGGAAGCTGATACTATTTTTTATTTTTTTTAAAGGAGATTTATAAAACTGTGATATCCCCAGGGACATCTAATAATAGTGCTTGCTATTTGATTGACATATGATTGATTATAATTGAACACAATACAGGTAAATAGTATGTAATTACATTTGCTCGGGGTATATGCTTCGACCGCTAACAAGGTGAGGTTTATGTGACCAACCAAAGGCATTGGTTGACGCGCAAGCTCGCAAATCAGTAGAGAAACAAACAACACGACTGTCCTTTTTCCAAGCTGCATGTTTGTCGAACAACCTGAGGCGTTTCTTTCCTTGTACTACAATAGTTTTTATATTTACCGTGTTTCCATTTAATCACTAAGCAAATTTTAAATGACCTATTGAAATTTCGCAAAAGAGGAAATGGGATTCAGGCTTGTTTCCATCAACTGGTTATGAGCGAATAGACTTGACTGCAGCGTAGTACGCATGGTCAGAAGTTGGCTCTATAGGCTACACATGGCTGTAATCGGCCAGTAAACACAGTAGAAGAAGTAGAGGTTGCTAATATGAAGAAAAAAAAAAGTCACCATGGCCATAATAACTCAAATGGAGAGAGGTTTCCAGGAATTTGTTTCAATTGGACAAATTTGAATTGTTCTTTCATGTCAGCTGGTATCTGCCATGTTTCAAGCTGTCCGAAGACGAAGAATTTGCGCGTTACGGTAATATCAGGTAAGAAGCATACAGCTGAAACAGCTTATCATGTGAGCTAAATATTGGCTATGTCAGAACTTATTCAGCAAAGGCACCTCTTTATCCCATTTAGTGCCAAGAACATGTTTTGGGCGATTAAGGGAAATTGAATAAAATATTGCAGTTTTCATATAGCTTATCTAAGGCGCTACTTCAAAATGATCATAAAAAATACATGAATGGCAAAAAATGCTTATTGACACAAATAATGTTTCTGGGATTTCAAATGTAATCATTACAACATTTTTTGAATGTAGAAATAATTTAGGGTGAAGACAACCTTTAGCTCAATAAAAATTGGACGCTAGCTCTCGTTGAAATGCGACTCTTTTTCTATGCAAACACGAAAATCAATAGTGACAGCTACATGTAGTAATCCCTTTTGGACAGCTTTCATATCTATATCGCAGTTCTACTTTTACAGAATTTCTTTCATTTTTGAACAGTGAAATTATAGCTCCAATAGCACTATTAGCATGTTTGAGCCTTTAGCTTGCATTAGCTCAGTGACCTCTGTCAGTATCATTACCATCCTGTTGTACCTCACAGACCATAGAGGCTCTCCCAGTGCCATTTTGGGAGGTTGTTTGCTAGTATTAGCCACCTGTGCTATTACAGAACAGTGTATGTTTCGTGGGAGTGAAATTATGTAGTCATGTTCTAGTGTATTCCAAAGTGAATGATCTCATGAAGGAGATTCTGTTTCAAAACGAGTCGTCTCTTTAGCCTCATTAGAGAGAAGCCAGATAGTAGCGCTAGCTAGTCACTAGCCAGTTCATGGGTTAGCTAGTAAATGTCTGTAAAATGCAGTCATTTGATGCACACTGGGCAATGTCAGCTACTATGCATACACACAGAAAGTATAATTAATATGAAAAAAGCGATATAGTCAGGGAAATGAGTTGTCACTACTCAAAACAACAAGAACAATATACCGTTTTCCAGCAAAATGAGCGCGCATATGCATGTTTTTTAATCATCTGAGTCATTTGTCCCTGGAATTAATGCCAATTGTAACCTTTCCCACTGCAGAAAAAAGCCAGTTATAAGGGAGTGTTAGTTACTTTATTTTGTCCAGTGGGAAAGGATCTCTAGGGATGTCTGTACTCGATACAAGGATAGGATCATTATTATCAGGACAGCCGATATGTACAATAAAGCTGACCTGTGATGTCCAATATGGCTAACAGAGCATCACCCGGATCATTTCCACTAAAGCTTGTTACTTGATGCTGAAAAAATGACTTGTAAGGATAAGGAGAGATAGTTATAGACATTAGCTCCCATGGAATTCAGTTTACAGTGCTTCACTTTTTATGGCAAGACACATTATACATATTGCTTTTGGATTATTTTAAACTGTCAGATATCGCAAAACCCCCTGCAAATAAAACTAACATGAACAGAGGCGTTTATACTCTGTGCGCTGAATTATTCACTGAAACACCAGAGGGCATACAAACAAAATGAACTGTAAAGAATCAAAAAGACAACGATTTTAACCCAGAGGTATGCCTATAGACTATCGGTGTAACCTGCAAAAAGCCATAAACCAACCTCCACAATGTTGAGGAAGGATTGTAATTCTCTGTAAACTCATATCTCAAATTCATGGACTACTTGATGCCTTTTACAAGCCCTGTAAAGAAAAAAATCAAATATAACATTCATTATATAGAAACGAATGTTTAATATCCTGTTAACTATTTGATTTGGCTGCAAAATACTTTCTCAAATGAAGATTTTTAGGACCACTTTTTTCTATAGCATTTAGATATAATCCCTAAACTTGGTAAAAGTCCTTTTATCAGTTAACTTTTAGAAACGTGAGCGTGTTCCGCGCGCCAAGGTACAAAATATCTGAGGTGCACGACCGAGTGCGGCAACCATTTGTTTAGTAAAAACTAAGCTTAAGCTGTAACCGTTAACACTTTATCAATACAGTAGCTGAATAACAGCCAGAACCAACACTGCGATGTCAGAGTGGTGAAAGCCCAGAGCTAATCCACTGACAGTCAGGACTTGTTGACGTCAAGTCAAGACAGATCCATAAGTGCTTCTGACAAACAGGAACCGATATGAAAGGAACACATTGTAGTTAACTTACACAAACTGTTTTCATTGTGCATCTCCAGCATATATCTATCAATCTCGAAATATAGTCTACAGGTGAGTCACAGACTGTAGTGATGAGGAACAGCCTACTGTGTTTTCATATCGACTGATGCTATTCAGTTATTTTATTTTAAATAAAAACCTGGGAATTTATGGAGTGTTTCTTTTATGGGCGTACCTTGATTTAAAAAAAATCTTCTTACCGTATGTAACTTTTGGATGCATGGGGGACAAAACTCCAAAATTCCAAATGAAGAGTGCAAACAACGGCAACGGTGCTGACAGAGCTAAGAGTGTTAACCTCAGAGGGAAATGGAGAATTGGTGCTACGCTTTCATACGACACTGTGGGTTCATGGCGGCATTATCAGCGTTAACTGCTGTATCAGCGCAGTGCAGAACTGCAGTTATTCGCTAGCCAGTGGGGCAGGCTCACTCAGACTTACATGCACTAACATGCATGCTCAGCCAGACCGGCTACGTGAACAATGCACAGAGAACAGATTTTTAAAAGTAGTTTTGTAGCTCCTATATGCAACGTTGCGGTTAATGTTTGGTTGGAATTTTCACTACTACTTTCTACCTTTTACGGTGAACTACCAGGAGGCTTTTATTTTGAAGCAGAAGCAGGAAGTGTTGACTTATTTTATGCTTGGCCGCTAACTACTCTTTGACAATTGCTTCTCAACTGAAAATACTAAGTCTGTTTACTGTGCACAGTTACCCTGCAGTTCTACCTTATTTACAGTAAGTCAAATGACAGAAATTACGCTAAGCTAACATTGTGTGTGTTAAAAGGGGGTTGCTCATTGTAACAAAACCACAGAGAATAAGCTGTTTTAGCTCATGTTTTGTTTTTACGACCCATTTACTGTCGTTGTGTCCCACACAGTGGCTAAGACATTCCCAATGAGGCTCCTGGAGACCAAACAGAGATAAAAGAAATGTGAATCCTGAAATTCCATTTGTCTGGTGGCCAGAAACACAATGTCAGTGGGAGGATAATCTTGCTCCTTGTCTGCTGGAGGTGTAAGTGGGCCACTCTAGGCTAACACGTTCACCTCTGCAACTTTATAAGGTGATAATATAGAGTCACAGTGCCACTAGCTTCTGTAACTAAATGCCACCTCTCATTGAGCATTTTTTCAATGTATCAAACGTATGTCTCCCTTATGGTGTTCCTCTCCAGAGAAGAGCAAAGCGAAGAGTGTAGGAAAACCAGGGCCTGAGCACAGCTGAGACTTGCTCTCTGAGACCTGTTCAGTTAATGCTTATGAAAACCCAACATTTATTATGTTCCTTCAAAATAAAACCTTTTAAATTACAAAACCACCTTGAAGACTTTTATTGTGAAGGACTTATAAGAAAATGTGTTCTACACCTAATTAGCAGAGCTTAGCTAACAGCTATACCTGCCTTCTGAGTCCTGTTACTGCTCATGAAAACCCAACATTTCCTATTTTTTTTTCCATTAAAGGAAAGTTTGTTCATCACTGAATTAGCAGAACTTTGTCAGCAGCTATTCTTCAATGAAAGAAGTCTACTAATACTGCAGGGAGGAAAAACAAGCAGCAAAAATAACCCAGGCTTTTATTGGGAAGAATTTTAAGGAAATTAAAAGCGTTGATCCACCGTTTCAACTGGACACACGCATGCAGATACATGCTGAGTTCCGATCTGGCGCATTTGATCACAGAAGTCGCATTGAATACACAAGCACATCCACGGCCTTTTGGACGGTTCATTGAAAACAGAGACGTACAGTAGAAACAAGTCTTTGTGGTTTTAGGAGCAGTAAGATCAACAACAGATGGGCACAACAACTGCAAGCAGCATCTGGAAAAGAACCTCTCCTGGTCACTGTTGTGACTCAAATGCGGTCAATACCAAGATGACTCCTAAATAACACAGCTTAGAAGTTGTGGGAAAGTGTCTTTTTTCTAGTTTTGATGGCGCTGGTCTAGCAGTGCCCCCCCCCCTACTGTGTGTCTTTGTGAAGCTTACACCTCAGTCTCGAAAAAGAAACTGATTCAAGTGTTCTTATCTGACTCTATGACAGCAAATAAGATTGTTCCCCAAAATATTTTGACTTGATTTACCTCATTTTGGCTACATAACTACTACATGCTCACTACCACATACCCGTGTGCTATCATATCTTATCTTAATATATCTTATATCCACACTGCACAAACTACCCACTCTGTTTTCTATGATCTGACAATGTTATTACCAGTTATTACCTCCTCTTGCCACATGCATGTGGACACAAAGTGCAAATGTAGGTGCTGTATCTCCATTACATCCACATCTCATCTAAGAACATAATATCATGTAGGTACATAGAATATGTTTGTATTATATATATATATATATATATATATAGTATATATTTTGTAATTTGAGTTCAATTACTTAATCTATTCGTTATCTTTAAGCCCTTATCGTCAGACTATCGCAGGACCACCACATCAAGACAGACAACCTTTCACGCTCACATTCACACCTACGGGCAATTAACCTATTAATTAATGAAATAAAATATTCAATAATTAATCAATTAACCCTGAGCTGCATGTCTTTGGACTGTGGGAGGAAGCCGGAGAACCGGAGGGAACCCACGCTGACAATGGAGGACATGTAAACTCCACACAGAGGGGACGTCCAGCCCTGGAAATCTAACCCAGGGCCCTTCTTGCTGTGGGGCAACAGTGCTAGTCACCACACCACTCTGCAGCCCACAATGACTCAATTTAACCCTTAATAGAGGTCAAGCTCAGGATCCTGAATGATAGGATTTTATTATAAGCAGGGATGTAAGAGCCACACATTTATCTTAACAAAAACATTTTTTTGTCGTTTATCAGGGGATATAACCTTACAGAGTTGAACTCATAGAATGTAAATTATAAATGATGTAGTAAACAGTATTAAGCTGATGTGGGAACATTTAGGATCTAAATTTAAAAGGTTGGGGTTTTCTTCATTACCCTGTCTGATTGGTTTATGCTGACGCGTGACCCCCCCCCCCGGAATTGAATTCACCACATTGCATACAGTAATGTGATAAAGCGACCTGTACAGCCCGAGCAGCTCGGAGCATTAAAGGGTTAACGTTCAGGCGCGTAAATACTGAACGAGCTGTTCGCCGAACGAAGAGAAAAAAAAAACCACGATTAGCAAAACGATCTCTTCCCCCCAAAAAAGACAAGCCGAACAGCGTGAAACATGACAAACACAAAGCCCCGAGTGCAGGGACAGACAGTAGCAACTAAACTGCGACGGCGGGAGGGAAATGTAGCGCGGTGATAACAGACATTCAGACCGGATCATTGCAGCTTTATACGCGGCGGGGAAAGTGATGAGCGGCGGCGGACGAGACGTCCCCCCCCCCCGTTTAAAATCGCAGTGAATCAAAAACACCGACGTGCTAAACTCACAGAGCAGACAAATAAATGTCGGCGAATGTTAACGTCCGCGTTGCATTTGCTGAAGCTTAAAGGGCATCCTGTACGGGCTATTGTCAGCCATAGCTGCCGCCTGCCAAGGAAGGCTGGGACGGGGGCTGAGCTCAGACTCGGGTCGTGATTTACAGAAAACAGAAAACCACACTCGGCGAAAGCACGTAGAGCGGTTCTCGCTGTGACATTCACACAGACAATGCACACGAAATGTCGGCCATGAAAGCGGCTTTTGAGCGAGTCAAACGGGAGACAAAACGAGCGGCGAGTCCGCCGAGGCTGCCCGCCCGCCACAGCGGAGGATTAGTTCAGCGCTATGCGGGATGTGAAATACCCGCTAAGCGCAATTAATAGAAGAAGCCCGCACCGACACATCTCCATAAACCACCGGAACTTTTTTAAAAACAGAAATATGTTTAGTGTTATTCGCTTAATAATGTCACAACCCCGCTCGGCTATATTTTTAACTCCGCCTTCTTCTTCTCCTTCTCCGAGCGGCCTCTCTTCAGATGTAGACGGGGCGACCGAGAGCCACAAAGCTGTCAAACGCGCCGAGACCTCGCCATTTTTGTTTGTTTAAAACAAATGCAAACCGCCACACACACAAAAAACACACAACCACCACCACAACCAGCAGAAGTAGGGCGAGCAATCCGGTCTTACCTGCCGTGGAACCAGTCCTTGCAAGCGTCGCACTCGATCATAAACTGGGTCACGTCGTAAGGTAATCTGCAGATGCAATATACTGGTACAGTCGCCATGTTCAATTCACAACTACGTCGGGATGGACTGGGGGGGCTGCAGGAGGAACGGCGTCCTGCAAACAATATGATCCAATATGATCTTCCCCGAGAAAAAAAAAAGCCAGGGGCAGACCCGCCGGACACATGAAGCCCTAAACGCGCAGCTCCATCACACCACGGCCGTGTGGTGGAAACGATGGAGGCTCGTCGTGTAGCAGGCTTTCCTGAAAATGCATTATTATTATTATTACTATGTGCATGCCCCCTGGTGACTGCACGGCACCAAGGCGGTCACATTAAGGAGCTAGGAGGAAAACGTAGCCTCGATGTCGTGGCGAAATAAATAAATAATAACAAAAATAAATAAATGTGAAAGTTGCGTCAGGGAGCAGGTTTAAATTAGCGGAGCTCAAATCAGATGAATGAATGTCCGGATCAATCAACACTGCAAATTGGATTTATTTTTTTTGGGGTTTCCTCACAACAGCCTCCATCGAACAAATACAGGCAAAATAAAAGCTTTTATTACAATGAATAGACATTTAATAAATATTACATTCTGCCATCAGCTAAATGGAGATTCTTATGCCATTACGTAATTGAGTTTAGGTGATAAATATATAAACCAATAAAATAACGAGATTTAAAAAGTGCAATATAATAATTACATATCATTATAAACAAACATATATATATATGTTTGTATATAATAAAAATATTATATTATATATAAAAAAAAATATATATATATACACACACGTCTATATTTCTATAAACGTATACATATATATATATATACAGATTTATGTGTATGTATACATATATACTCAGAAATATATGTGTGTGTAAAACCTGTTTTATTTTGAATGTTTACTTTTCTATTTAAATGTATTTATTCCATCCTTTGTGCTGCTGTAACAACTGAATTCCATTTAAGGGCTAGTTTATTGAGCATGTGTTATGTATTAGATCTTGAATCAAATGTATTATGTCATTGCAGAAACTTTTTATTGATTCGCCATTTTTGTCAAGTATCATGACTAAATAAAATATATGATGTCAATTTATTATGACTTTTTGGGGGGCAGGGTCTTAGTTAGCAATGGGGAAACAGGTCATGGATCAGTAATGTTTGGACATTTAAGGGCTTTCCAATAAACACGTTACACATGTAGTCCTACTGTGTAAGGATTGGGCATTACTGGAAAATGATATGGCGTCAGCCACATCTCTGGCTTCACAATAATATTAACAGTCTAATACATCATTTTGGATGATTTGCAGAGGCATTACGGTATTGTCAAATAAATCCTACGACTAGTCTCAGAATGTCTTTGAGAAGTGTCCGGAATTATGAAAGCTATGGGTCCCTATGTGGATAGAGCGTTCTCAAATATGTATTGCTGAAGGTCAAAGTTCACCCACACCCATCACTTTAGAATATGACAAGAATCATCTCTTCTAATGTGGTGGAAAGCTCTGTAAAAAGATAGTTGGGATTGTTTTATTATTTATAACAGTATAATCATGTAAACATAGGTTGAACTCTGTGATGCCAATGTATTTATTATATCTTCTGCCTGAACTGGTTAAGATCAGAGGATCAGCTTTCCATTTCTAAAAGAAAAGAAAAATCTTACAAGCCATCATTTTGTAATTTGGCCCGTTTTGCCTTTGGAGCAGATTTGCTCACTTTTAAAAAATGAATGCAGCAATTTAAATATGCAGAGAGTCAAGTCGGCGAGCCAGGGGGAAAAGGTGAAATATTAATGCCTACATGCTGTTACAGTGTGATGAGGTATAAACAAACAAGCAACAAACTTGTACTAAAAGAATAGAGTTTTATTAATTGCTTCGCTAAGTAGCCTTCAAACACACCGCGCCACAATCAATCCATCGATATTCAATCAGACCCAACAGAAGTTCATTCTTATGACAATCCATGAGTTAGGAAGAAACTGATCCACTTACATTGAAGGTAACCTATTTAGCTCTGGCGGGGAGGGGGGAGGGGGCATTTCTGTGATCATTAATGAAAATGCAAAGCTGAATAGGAGGGTAAAACTGTTAAATGAGTGTGAAAAGTGTGAAAACAACACTGAAGTTAAAACCGATTACTGGTTTGACGGCTTGGGTCTTAATTAGAAGCTGGAGTATGTTTCTTTAAGCTACAAAAAGATTAATCAAAGCTTTTATGCAATTCTTTTTTTCCCCTTTTCTCTCAGATATTTGACTAATGCAAAAAATGACAGAACAACATTGTGTGAATACGCTACTTCCAAAGTAGGTAGAACTCCAAGGTCAGAACAAATCAAACTTTTTTTTTTGTTTTATACCGTTTACATCGCCATCCATTAGTTTGTGAATGGACCCGGTGCTATGTGAAGATAGAAGGAAAAAAGGGCGTCATGCATAATAACTACACACCTCTGACACTGTGAACCATGCAGAAGGGGGTTTGTGGTACTCAAAGGAACCAAGTTGAGTGTTAAGAGTTTCTTTTTGGGTCGGATTTTTAGGGTGTTGAAATGTTGCCTACAGCTAAATGACTGAACAATTGGACCGAGTTGCTTTGTTTGAAACCCAAACACAACACAAAATTGATAACAGATACTACCTTGACGTGTCAACCTAGAAGAAGTAAAATATTTCCAAATGACAGCTTCTTTAATATTCTAGTGAAAAAGAAAAGTATCATTCCCACAAACATTTAAAATCTCAGTGATGGAGCGACCGATTGCTTAAACTAGCAGTTGTGTGTATCTCATGTGTTTTACTGAGAATTTCATCTTTTTATCTGACAGGCAAAGGGTACGTTGACTGTAGGCTTTCGAAATTCTCAGACATCCGAACCCTGTTCCACCTTTCATCCTTCACCCTCGCTAGAAAAATAGGCTTACTCTTCTGCTTTTAAGACGACGGCCTCCAGAAACTCCTCTCTGCGGCAGCCGCCATCTACGTTTAGTGCATTTAAGTGAGGATTAGAATTGCGCGTCTTGGAGTCGCTGCTAAAGGCACTTTCAGGTTTGATGAGAGCCCCGCGTTCCTCTTTATCTCCGTTGAGCTGGTCCGGCTCCTCGTTCTCCACGCCGTTCTCTGTGGCTGGGGAGGATTTCCTCTCCTCTGTCTCGGGCTTCTTGCTCTCCTTCGCTGCATTGTGTCCAGACTTAAGAGCAGGCTTATGAGCAGGCTTACTCTGTTGGAGAAAGGACAAAAAAAAGGATTTGAAAGTGCGACAGTGACTGCAAGGGCTCTTCTTTAAATCATGTGCAACACAGAGAAAATCCAGATGTGGGCTGTAAGTCCTGGTGACAAACAAGAAATTAATTATGAGTAAGATTAAAGGGTGTTAAACAGAAGACCGGCTGAGGGGCCGTTTAGTTCCCACGCATCCAATTGTCATTGCCCTGTGATTAAACAGTGAAAAGAACAACAGCTGTATTTTGATCTTTGTGAAGCACATGTAGTCCATGTTGAAGCACAAACACAACTTATATGATTATCTCACATTCCTTAAAAAAAATAAAAGGGTACTAGAGGTAATTTTCCCAGTTTTTGAGGAATTTATATTTCACCCATCTCTGAATAAATCCATTTAAATTTAAAGTGCTCAATAAGGAATACAGAGCATGCTATCTATGATTGAGGTATTTCCTTCCACACGGCTCTCGACATGGAGACGGCTGAGCCGGCAGCTAGCAGCTAGCGATGCTAACGGTTATTATGTACAGTGTTATCAACTGTAAACACTGTATGAAAGCAGTGCACGCTAATATGCACTTACAGCACACGTGACCAACACGGGGATGTCAACAATGCACAAAGAAGCTCAGACAACAAACAGAGGAAGAGTGGCTTCATTCTCTTCTCAGGCAGACATTACTCCACTATGTCTTTACATGGCAAACAGTTTTTTCCTGCTATATTGTTGCTCAAAATTTGGAATTTACTTTAAAGTTCCAACATTGTAAGCTTAAAGCAATACTTTAACCTTCCGTCTTTCACTTCTTGAAAATTAATTGTAACATTTTGGTCACCAAAAAAAGTCAGCCTTCAGTTGTACTTAGCTCCACCCTCTTGTGTCAACAAGATGGCGATGGCCAAAATGCTGAACTTGAAGCTTCAAATTCAAAGTGCACAAACCAATGGCTGAAGTCACGGTGACCACTCATTTTATACAGTTTATGCTTTAAACAAGCCATGGCTTGCAAGTCTGTCAAGAAAACATTTTGCTTAGTGAACAAAAATGTACTCCAAAATGAAAACCAATGCATGCAGTGACAAGCTGCAAAATAATGAACGACAGAAGGACAGAAAGGGAAAATGTACAATCTGCGTGACTCATCACTCACTCACCAGGTAAGCTAGCTGACTTTTGAAGACTCGAGTGTGGTACCTGCCTCCCCGACCGAACGACCTGATGACAGGCGTGGAAATCACACCTCTGGGACGACTGCAGAAGACACAAAAGAGTCCACATGATTCACAAATAAATACTCATAAAGTACGCACCTCCTTCTCTCTGTGCTCACCCTCTGTTTGGTCCACCGACAGACACCACCTGAAAGGGGAAGCCTCCTCTTCCTCGGGGGCGTCGAGTTCCCGCCCACTGGCCCACCACAGTGCCGGCTATCTCCAGCTTCCCACCCTGCGATGAAATTCCTTCGAGTCCTTGTGGGAGAGAGAAAAAAACAATGCATCTGAGCAAGGTGCATCCGCTGTGCTGCGCCATTCACCCCGATTTAGTTCTAGTCTTGGTACCTGGTTTAGCTCAAGGCACTGTACTCACCAGGCACCACTCTGCCTCTCCCCTGAGGGGGCATCATAGGGGGCGGGGGGTAGAAGGAGCCGGGAAGGGGGTAGAAAGGCATCCCACAAGGTGGCGGTGGGGGAAACGGAGGAGGATGAGGCGGCCGAGTGAAGTTGAGACCTTCCAGGATGCTCTGACGCATCTTCTCCACCTTGGCAGCCAGCTCAGGCTGAAGGGAAACAGACCAACGCTTGTTAACCATCTCTACTGTCAACATTTAGAGGACTTCAGATACGCCCAAATGACGGCCATTAACAGACGGGAATTAATTATTGTTGTGCCCAGTTTTCTGGCTTTTTCAAAATATAACCCACTTGTGTCCGAAATGAGGACCAAGTTTGTAAAAGAAGAGGCTACCATCATCGTTGCACAAATGGCGTTGTATAGACTTCCTACAAGAAGAAAAAACACTTCTGCGTGGTGATACGGTTGTTGTTTGGTAGAAAGGAAATAGTTCCCCTATGAAAGTGCTCACGACAAAGATCTGTGGATCGTCTTGAGTAGCCGGGTTATGGTTTCCGGAAATGGACATTGCTGTAGAGTTTTTCAAATGTATTCTTTTTGCTCTTTGAGCACCACAAGGCGAGGGCCATGTAGTTCCCACTCAAACGGCAAACCTCCCGTGCTAATGAGTGAAGCCAGCGCGAAGTGCCAAAAACTGCAGTTCCTCAAATGGCCACCTGAGGCTGACCCCAAAAGGGAGTTAATCTCCATAGACCTCTATGTTAAAATGACCAATTTAACAGCAGAAATAAACATGTTTACAGCCGGGTACAAAACACAGTTTTGGTCTCTAGAGCTAATTTACCCGTTCATGAGGACTGTACGGAGTTACATTTTTATATGACTCGCATTTTTAAATAATATTAAGGCTTAAAATTAGGCATAATTGAGGGCGTGGCCTCTTTGGGTGACAGGTTGGTGTCGCCTCAGGTCAGTAGCTGTCCCCTTTACAGCTTCACGTGGGGCGCCTCATCTCCAAGTTATTCTAGTCATAAAATCTGATTTCTTTTAATTTAATAATTAAAATAAATTGTTTAAATGTAAAAAGTCTTCGAACATTATGATTGACTTATGTCTTGATACCATTTATTACATAGATTTAGTGCTAAATTTAAAAATAAATTGACCAATTGAGAACTGATAGAAATTATCCAAAATACCTCTAAACTACCAGATTAAGGCAGCAAGACGTTGAGGAACACAATAGAATTACCCATGCTGTGATTTTGAGTCTAAAACTTTGACATTTGGAGTTTACTGCAGAAAAGCACTTATTTTCTGGAAACAGCTCAGAAACCCCCTTATTATCAATATACCTATCAAAGCCATACATCCTCTGAATGTTCTAGGTCTTTTAGTTAGTGGAGGTCAAAGCTTCAGGAGGCTGTGATGAAAAAATGGTCTCACTACAAAGAAATGGCTACTTTGAGGACTGACATCATAGCACATTAATACAACTGGATTCACTGGATCTACAAAAGACTTAGCTTTCCAGTCAAACTAAATGTATACAATTCAAAGACTGTTGAGGGACCCAAGTATGTAGAAATATCAAAATACACCATTTTTAAATAAGGCAAAAATAACATTTATACTGCATTCAAACAACTTCAAACAACAAGTTTTTGCCCCAAACGTCTTGTGATTATCATAAAGTGGACTTGTCTGTAAAGTGGAGATTCAAGGGTAGCATAGAACCCATTTTTCATTCACATAACCTGAAGTGAGAGGTTAGGGGACCCTTGCGAAAAATCGCTACTCCCGTTTTCCCTCGTCAAAAATGTAGCCTAATAATGTAGCATTATTTAGCCTCCTTCCCGACAAGCTAGCATGATATGATTGGAACCAGTGGATTCGTCATGTTTAGTTTCATATGATACCGTTGTCTTCGGTCTAGCTTTCAGCCCACTACAGCCTTTTAAAGACAGTTATGTCGGCCCGGATCAGCGACGATGCTGCAGCTCTCAGAGGGTTAACAGACTGCGGTGCTTTTACTGCTGGAGAACCTGATGTTCCAGAACATAATAGTCGTTTGATCAAATCTTTATGGAGGTTAGCCATTATTTACATTGTGATGATCGTACTTGTTGTACTTGTGTAAAAGATGATTCAAGAGCTCAGGGACGACTGGAGCGAGACAGAAAATGTCCTGCCCTTTTGGTGCTTCCATCACAAACCACCGTGTGCATCATCAAGGCATAACAATGCGCTGAATGCATAACACTTTTGAAACACTGGCTGTTTGAGCTCCTCTCTCCTCTTCTCTCCCTCCTTCTTTATGTATTAATCTCCTATTTATGCACATTACTGATTTTGCTTCTTCCCCGGAGTTCTTGTGCTTTCTCGCCTCGCAGGTTCCCAGGAATCGGGGTTATATTTGGACTGTCATCGTGCCACCTACTGAGGCCCTGCTGACACCCACTACTACTACCACTATCATTATTAGTCACATTACTATTATTATTGCCTGTACTATTACGCTTATTGACTTGCTTCTACCCATTAAGCTTCATTTTGGCTGTACCTGGACCTGCATCCCACGGCCCTGCTGACACCGACTGCTACCACCATTATTATTATTACTAGTCACATTACTATTACTATTACCTGTACCATTAAGCATTTTAGCTTTACTTCCACCCTGAAGCCCTTTTGCTTTCTCGTTCTGCAGGTTTCCATGAATCGTTGTGGTACCTGGACCGTAGTCGTGCCTCCTGCTGTGAGCCGACTGACACCCACTGCTACTTCGATTATTATTATTAGTCACATTACTATCCCTATTTTCATGGCTATAATTCTACTGTAATAATTGCTGCTGTTATTATAAGTAGTCTTATTATATGAATCATTTATGTCATATACATTGAATGTGTTGTATCTAAGAACTGTTATGCTGCTCATTCTGTACACATGACATCTATTGCATTCTGTCCATCCTGGGAGAAGGATCCCTCCTCTGTCGTTCTCCCATAGGTTTCTTCCTTTTTTCTCCCTGTTAAAGGGGTTTTTTAGGGGAGTTTTTCCTGTGCCGATGTGAGGGAAGGACAGAGGATGTCGCATGTGCACAGATTGTAAAGCCCTCTGAGGCAAATTTGTAATTTGTGATTCTGGGCTATACAAAATAAACTGAATTGAATTGAATTGTTTGAATATGAACCTGCATGATTTGCATCGTCAGCTGGCCATCTTCTTCCTCGCCTTTTTTCCAAATAAGCAAACAACTCGTATTTACACATTTTGAGACTCCAGCATCAAAAAGGTAGCTGCCGACTGCCCTCCTCCCAGCGGAGTGAAGTAAAAAAAAAAAAAAAAAAAGACAGCATTGTTATTTTGACTGGCTATCAGAGTTTCAGCAGTTTGGTCAAATTCTTGCCCTTCTGTTAGTTAGAAGAGTTGATGCCTCTAAATTTAGGTTGTGAAGAAGTGAAATGCTGCCCCCTATTCTTTCGGAGCATTTGGCTAGGTATTACATATTAAAACTTTAAGTGTCAAAACTTGTAAATAAAATACCACCTTGTGACCACCTTGTACTTATACTTTAGCAGGTATCTGACCTTTTTTTGTATAAATATTATATTTTGTTTGTTTATGAAGAATGTAAGAGCCTGTTGCAAACACAACCGGATTAGATAGAACAGAATGTAGTAGGCAAAGTTTCACCACTGCTCATTCTAGAAAGTCCAGCGCAAAAAAAAGTTATTTGTTTAGATTATCAAACGATGATGAGGTGTCCGTTTCTGACGGATAATTCTAGCGTTAGCATTACCATCATGACTAACGCTAGCCAACGCCAGCATCTAATTTTACACCTCTGCCATGATGCTAGTGCTAACTAATGCTGGTTTACAACATGTTTCTGGCAGCTAGTGCTAGTCGCTAACGTTCGCATCTACTTTTGTTCCTGGCTGGTCCTGGTTTCCATATCACTCCTAATTCGTTTTCTAGCTGCTAGAAATAGCTAGGGGTAGTATTAGCAATATGGCCAACACTGTCTAACACTAGCATCTATTTTTGGGCCTGGCTTCCTTGTGGCTCCTGATTTGTTTTCTGGCAGCAAGCAAAATGCTAGCAGTAGCAACATGGCTCACCTTAGCAGCCTGATTCATTCAAAAAGCAAGAAACAGCCCTAAGAATCCACAGTTTAACTAGAAACCCTGATCCCAGTTCTGTGATAAATAAAGAAAAAAACACCAAAGTGTTTCTGTTATAAACATTTGGCAGCGTCTGCCCTTAAGCTTTCATTTTCAAGAGAGATGGTGACCAGATGGCAGACAGAAATGTATCAAGACAGCGAGGCTTATGGGGAACCAATCCAAACTCAGATGCTGGCGTTCTATAGCCATTACATTTTTCAATCCACATTTACTGTGGGTCTGTAGACATGGTGCAATTACGCCGAGGCCTTTGGTCGGAGCATGTATGGGTGGTGTGGATGTACCTGACCATCACAGAGGTCAATGAGCTGGGCGTTCTCCCGGTTGGCCCTGATGAGTTTACTCTGCAGCAGCTTGCCATCAAAGTACATCCAGGGACAGCAGTGCTCCCAGGGAATAGGCTGTCCGCATGCGTCGTTGGCAAACAGGGCCATGTCCACGCCGCTCATGAACAGAGCGGCCAGCTGGACTCCTCGAGGGTCCAGGTTGTCGATCTGTAGAGGAGAAACATCCACACTTGTGAACTTTCCAGATGAATTAAAAAAACTATATGTTCTTCCAACAGCCCAACAGAGCATTCACATTAACGAAGTGCAAAGCAAAGCACAGAGCAAGCGAAAGCAGCCCATTCACTCCCGGCTGCAGAAATACAGCGGTGCACAAACTGGACGCTCTGGCACAGCGTACAGCAGACAGGTCGACAGAGATGCACACAGACAGACCACAGGGACCAAAGCGCACAGCTCCTGTGGATGGTTTACATTAACAATAGGGGACAAATGAGAAGTGAGCTCGGTCAAAACTAAGACATTGGAGTAGATAAACCATCCACACGTGACAGGAGAACCCCTCCAAGTCACTCAGAGCATAATTTTAGCGAAAAAAGCTACGGCTTCAGGAACAACATGCCCGTACAAAACTGTGTTTTGACGAGAAAGTTGTTTAATAGTCAGAATATGAGGAGTGTCCAGCGAAACAGAACAACATGAACAGGAGTGGGCCAAATCTCAAAAAACTGAGGCCGTGGTTAAGCTTGTGTTCTCAGTGTGACTTTTGAGATTGGATGCGTAAAATCGGAATACAGCAGTTTTTTCATGTGTGTCCAGTTGAGACTTCAATGAGACCGGCCAGATCGGAGGCTCAAAGGGGCCGCTGTAAAATGGTGGACAAACACACCTAATTTCCTATATGGTTTTCACAATAAAAGCTTCTGTTATTTTTTTCTTCCTGCAATATTAGCAGACTTGTTTCATTGCTAACAAAGTTTTGCCAATTTAGTGATGAACACATTTTCCTATTGATGCTTCACAATAAAAGTCCCCCATAATCTTTTAATACAAAAGCTTTTATTTTGAAGGAACCAGAAAAAAATCTGGAAAAGGTTTCATTTTAATCAGCAGTACCTCAACAGGACTCAGACAGCAGGTTTCAGCTGCACTCCAGCCCGGTTTTCCTCCCAATTAGGGGGGGCGGGTGATGGAGACCTGCATTTCATAAATAGTCTGGATTGTGCCCACATGCTGTCCACACCTCACTGAGATCAGAACTCAATGTGAGCCAGGTCACCTCGGCATGTGGTCTGGCTGATCAGGTCCCAATGCGATCATAATCTGATCTCCGAGACAGACTTGAGAGTAAACGCGTCCTGGTATGAGGACAAAAGACAAGTGTATCCACAGCCTATCTGACATGTACAGCTGTTAAATACACACAGACCAATTGGAGGTCGTTGACAGGATGGCAGATAAAGGCCCGGATATTCATGACGCTGCGTTTGTTTCTCAGACACTCCCCATATAATAAACGCTACACAATCACCTTCAGTTCCTGCAGCTGGTCAGGCTCATAAAGTTTAGGAGAAAGTGCTTGGGCTAGGAAAGCGTCAAGTTCGTTACGACGCAAAATTCTTACTCCTGGCCAATGTAACATAAACCTGAAGCAAAACACAGAAGGTTAACAGCGTTACAAATACCAAAAGAACTGTCTTCAGAAAGCCTCGCTCCCTTTAATTAAACTTCACACTGGACTTCTCACAGTGAAAGTGAAATCTAGGTAGTTTGTCTGTCTACTCACCGCAGCACACAGCAGAGAACCAAGAGGGGCGTGGGGACGCTGGCGGGGTTCAGCATGGCTGGGGTGTCGGAGCGCATGCAGGCCAGAAACGCTCTCATCCTGCGGTTCTTGTCCTCCACGGCCTTCCCCAGCCACAGCTTCTTCAGGTTGGGGCAGGTCCACTCCCTGAAGGGCAGAGCCTCCACCAGCTCTGGAGTGTGGGGAGACTTGCCTTTGTAGGCAGCCCATTCTTTGACCATGACATGTGTATCTGGAGGGGACAACATTTGAAAGAGATCAGGCAGGCTGTTCCATTATGGGAAAAATCATTATCATGGTATATCGGTCAATATTAAGATCACGATCATTTAATGTAATTACTTTATAGACATAATGAATAATTCATTATAATTAAAAATATATATTTCTAACAATGGATCTTTGTGACTTTTAAATATCAAGTGAAAGAAAAAATTTAATGTAAAATATATATATATATATATATATATATAAAAAAATAAAATCCTTTTGTGTGTATAAATATTTAAAAAAAATTAAAAAAAGAAAATATATATATTCACATAATTTTTTTTCCTTTTTCAGTTTCAGTATTAAATAAAATAAATGCAATGTGTTTGGAGTATTAAACGGTGGTAAAATGTTAAATGCAAAACATTGGAGCTGCACTAAAAAGTAAATTAATCAATTAGTTGATCAACATGAAATCAATTAGAAACAAATTTGAGGAGAAGTTAATGATCATATGTTTGAGCTAAAATGATGTTGGTTAACATCACTGTAAACTGAATATCTTGGGGTGATGGATTGTTTCAGATAATTTGAAGACATCATTTTGGAAATCATAACAGACATGTTTCACTGTTACAAATACAGGCCCAGAAACCTCCGTACAGGATGCAAGACTTAAAAGAGCTTTCCAACCGTGGGACTCACATTCAGGGAGGCAGTTCTTCCTCATGGCGAGCCTCTCGGCCTTCTTCCTGGCCTCGGCCAGGCTGAAGAGCACTCCATAAACGTACTGGCGGATTGGCCGAAACAGCTGCACTGCTGAAGGCAGGTCTTTGTTGGCTTCATCTTCGATGGTAACGGACAGCTTGATCTCTCCCTACACACAAACACCATTACCCAAATCAGAATCCACTCACTAATGTAGGGTGTGTATGCCTAGCATGACTTTGACTAGAAATGTAAAAACTTCTGGTTGTATTTTTCCTTTAGCTTTACATTCAAAGGCTGTTGTTACAAAACACAAGATACGAGCAGCTTCGAATCCAAAACACGAATCAGAATGTGACCAGAGGAGTCCAACTCCCTGACCTTGGTGAGAGTGTGGTAGATGTAGGGGTACATGAGGCCCTTCTGGTGTCTGTGCTCAGCCACCCGCAGGACCTCGGGGGCCACGGCGGGGAGGGCCGGGATGGTGACGTCCATGTGGTTCCTGGTGGGCATGGAGAGCAGCGAGGGGATCTGAGCTCTCAGGCCGTGGAGACCCTCGGCCCCTGACCCCGGGCCCGCAGCTGGGGTCCCACAGAGGTGGCCCTGAGGACAGACGGGACAGACGGGACACACGGCGCTTTCACATCAGTCTCCTTGTGAGATTTCAGATCATGTGTTGCTGACGTTCCACTCACTTTTGTCCTGTCCCCCGATTCTCCTCCTGGCGTGATTTCAGAATGTGGAGCATGTCCGTTTTTCCCCCATCCTCCCTTATGGTCACCAGCATGACTGAAGAAACAGAAACTTATGGTTCAGTACAACTCCATGATGATAATAGGCAGTGTCACTTTTTCGTATCAACAGGAAAGATTAGTTTGACATTCTTTGAGTCTCATTTGTTTGATAATGACTTCTGGAGCATTTAGCGTTTCTGTAGAGATCTACCTTTGTCTGCGATCCAAAATGACAGAGAAGGACTCAACACAAAACATCCACTCACTGTGATATCTTAAATTAAAACGACAGCGGCCTTATCTTTATCCACAGGAGGCAGGGAAATAATTTTAACATCCTAAACTAAAGTGGGCAAACACTGTGAATGGAGCTTCACGCCGTGAAAGAAGAGTCAGAGCAATGTTCCTGAGATCTGAGGAGGGGAAACTTAAACAGCAACCAGCTCCACAAAAGAAAAGAAAGGTGTGAGTGTAACAGACCTCTGGGGCCCGCTGCTCATCAGATTTGTCGTGCGGTGCGGTTACACACAAAGTCATTGGATAGCACTTCTACAACAGGGAGCAATATTGTTTATTAATTTATCATGGTTGATAGCGGAAGGAAATAAATGCTACTAAAAAGGAAATAGTTCTTCCAGTTGCTGCTTAGGGCAAATATTCTTAATGCAAGGGGAATTTCCACTAGGTGTTTGCACTGAACTCCCCTGAAAAGACATGTCCATTGTTATTTCTAGATTTTTTAGGTTTTTATATCATTCTGTATCTTCCCAATGGTGTTCCTTATGAATGCAAATCCGAACATTCACATTTTGGTTGAAGTACGTTTGTTTTAGTGTCAAATTGCTCCTCTCCCAATCCCTTCAAAAACTCTGTCCAAAGAGACCTGATGTAGGTTTCTGCATGATGACGTCGCTACATATTTGATCCATCCTAGTAGCAGTAGTCAAACACGATACCTTAGGCAATGTACTGCTGTGGACACCACATTAGTTTTGTTCCAAGAGCCACACAATAACAAACAAACTAACAGCAGTAGAACGGCATCTGTCCCCGTTGAAAAGGCTTGTCTCATGGCAAGGTAAAGGGTTAAAGCAATCATTTAAACTTATGTCCTTTCTAAATGGGCCTTGAACGTGCTTGAATCTCTGATCGGCTGAACTGTCGGCTGTGGCGTTGCATTGTGGGTAACGTAGGCACCAGGGTTAAACAAGAAAGAAGAATTTGTGGAATAACAAGTACAATATCTCTCCTGCTTTTTCATTTGATTCGTTCATCATGGCATCATCTTATTGAAAGGGATGCATGATGAGATATGACGGTTTCGTTGTATTTGTGTCCAAGACTCACCTGTGAGTATTTTGCGTCATGACTACTCATACCGGCAGTGATAAGAAGTTGCGGGAGTTGCAACTCATTTCCAATGAAAGGTCTGAAAAGATTTGCACCAGTTCATTGTTCAGGAAATTATGTTTCCTTTTATTGAAATGAGTGTATTTGAGTTCCCTCTGGTAAACACTTTTATTGTGAAAGGTAGGAATGGAAAGAGTGGATCTGGTCTGCTTTTGTCAATGTTGAAAGGAGTAATAAAGTTTGCAGTCTTGGTTTGGACTGCAGAGCCTGAAGAGTTCCAGTAACAGAGAGGAAAGTGTTGCGTCGTACTCACTTGGCAGTTGTGCCTGAGCTCTCCTCGTTCTCCGTGGAGGAGGACGAGGAGGAGGCGTTGAAGAGAGCGGCCTCCAGGTGGTCGTGGGGATTGATGGGAGTCGACCTCTCATACAGCGGCGTGTGCTTCCCTTCGTGAGGAGTGTTGCCAAAGCTGTCCCGCTGCGGGGGGCCTTTCTCCACGAGGTCCGGAGCAGGGCAGCGCTCCACCAGAAGATCCGGGTGCGGGTGCTGGACCTAAAACGTGGAACACGTCACACGTTCTTGTGAAGTCGAAACCACCTGCGGGATTTGAATCGTTGAGCTCAGAGTGTGATTCCCGGTCTTACCCCGGCTTTAACGGGCGGCGGCACATGTGGAATGTTAAGCATCTTTGGAAACGGCACTGCAGCGGACACTCCCATTGGTTTTGGTCCGACTATGAGACACATACAGAAAAAAATATCAGCGTATAGACTGTAGAGAAAGAGGACCTGCTGTACTGTGTTTGTTTCTGAAAGTTTGGGATTTGTAAAAGTGGGGGGTAATTTAAAGGGAAAATAAGATGTTACTTTTAAATAAAGGAAATAAAAAAATTAAAATCTGGTTATAAAATATCACCCTTTAATATGTTTTTTAACATAAATTCATGATCTCTATCTTGATACTGATGATTAGATCTGCCTTAATAGAGACATACTAAGTGTTAGATGTACTTGTCACACTAAGGGATGGGAACCAAAACCTGGTATTAATCGACCACCGGTTCTAAATTACTAAAGACCGGAGTACTAATAAGCTCCAATGTTATCTGATCTTTTATTAGTACTTGTGTTGGTGTACTTTGTTATCACGCTGCAGCGAGCATCTCCTCTGCTCTCTGTGTCGGGGCTGAGCTCCTCCAACTACACACAAACAAACAAACACTGACATGGAGCGCAGCAGAGAGGCACGGTGGAGACACTGAAGTGGAGATAACTACGCTCGTTACTGTCAAACCTTCATGAGTAAAATGCCAATACTTCATCAATACACATTTTCAAAAAGCATGAACATGTACACATGTAGAAAAATGGATATTTCAATCTGCTCCGTCTGCCGTCTCTCATCCACCGCAGCTATGTTTTACAGTAGCACTGCACGGTCCTTCATTTTTTAGAAAGGAATATTATTTGTTTGATTGACATTTTTTGTTTTTTTCCAGTGAGATTTTAATAACTTACGACTAACCATAGCCTTCCCTAGTGACGCTGTTACTGAATGACCTCAAAGCTGGTTTGAGCAGACATTTCTTGTGACTTATCCGTCGTCATATACAGAAAGCAGATGTCTGTAATTTAAAATATAATAATGGATCACTTTTAAGCGAAAAAAGGATAAAGTGATTCAAGAATTGCCCTCAATATAATTTTTTTTAAAAGTCATTTGAATAAATAAAATATTGGAATTACAATCTCAACCTTTTTGAAATGGAAAGCACTTCAACAGTCTGCAGCCAATATTAAATAAGTCACACCTGAGTAAGAAAGCTATCAGCTATTTAGGACTGAACGATATGAGAAAATGATCTCATCGCAATTGTGAATCGAAATGAATAACGTGAATCTTTATTTAGCTACTGCACTGTAAAAACCTTCAATCAGAGTAGAATGTATATGTAATAATATCATCATTACTTAACTTCAATAAAATGTGTAAAAAGAAAGGGGCCTGGTGCGAAATGAATCTCACTGATCTCCAGTCAGTTCAGTAATGACACACACAAACTAAAGTCAGAAAATTCAAAAAGAACCTCTGGCTGTATCACTCTAAACATATTCTGATAACTAAAAGCCCAAAGGTCACATTTACCTTCTAAATAAAATCTACCACACCAGAGGCCCAGTGTGAACATTTAAATATGAATCTAAATGTCAGCGATGTAACGAGTCACACAAACTAAAGTGCACACTGACTGTGTCTCTACCTCTGGTTGTTAAAGTGTTGTTAAGCATTCCTGCTGCAGCTAAGGAAGCAGCATGGAGACTCTACTGTTGCAAAGAAAAACAAATCAATCAAAAAAAAAATAGCGCTGCATTACATCTCGATGACGGTTTGAATGCGATTAAGCAAACACTATTTGCGAAGATCTTTTTGTTTGGGCATGACCAGCACACTTTCATAAAAGAAAGTGGAGTATATTTAGTCATTTTACACCACAAAGGCATCTGATATTTATCAGTCTGTGTTTGTTTCCGATCTCACATTCATCCAACTTGTGTACTAGCCAGGTCAACAAAGACCAAATCTGACAGCTTCTCTGTATAAAAACAAACAAACACCAGCAACAGGATTCAGCAGCATCATTAGACAGAAACCCACCTAACTGTGGAGGGAAGTGGGAGGAGCTTCTGGCCACCGAGTAGTACTCCACTGCCTTCTTAAAGCGGAGGACTTTGTCATCGGTGCACGTCTAAAAGAAAAACAATAGATAAGATGAACACACACGCAGCAGTCGGAGGACACCACAGAAGAAGAAAAACAACTCAAATGCTTTAAAGAAATATGACTCAGAGTTTCTCCTTTACTACTGGGACCATACAATCTAAATTTACAGTCATCAGTTATTTAACAAGAAATCCAACTACTAACCATCAGCTGGTAAAGAATCCGCAAAACTGTGTTTACTGGGACAATAACGGGAGGTTGTACGGTCTGTGTACATATTGATATTTATAATATGTTTAGTGGATTCAATCTAAAGTTGAAATAATAACATAACTCTTATCTTTGTTTCGTCAGGAGACTACTTTGCCATAGGGTGATATGGACAAAACCTAAAATATGATCGTCTATATCATGATATAGCATGTTTTCTGGTAATGTGATAAATAGATAGTCTATATTATGTAAGTGCTTTGTGTACTCTTGTGTGATTTAAATACTTGGTAAATAAAAAGTATTTTAGAGCACAATATTTTGTGTCGTTCAGAAATATTTTTTTTTATTACGTTGAAAATAAGATAGGTTTAGGCCACATATCCACTTTGTTAGGTTTTGGAAAATCATCATGGTTGGGCTTAAAATAACTACATACATTTAGATTTAGGCAACAAAACAAACGCTAGGTTTAGGATTCAGAACGAACGATATAAGTTTAGGCAACAGAGCGAACGATATAGGTTTAGGCAACAGAGTGAACGATAGGTTTAGGCAACAGAGTGAACGATAAAGGTTTAGGCAACAAAACGAACGATATAGGTTTAGGCAACAAAACCAACGACGGGTTTAGGCAACAAAACCAACGACGGGTTTAGGCAACAAAACAAAGGACAGGTTTAGGCAACAAAACAAACGACGGGTTTAGGCAACAAAACCAACGACGGGTTTAGGCAACAAAACAAAGGACAGGTTTAGGCAACAAAACAAACGACTGGGTTTAGGCAAACGACAGGTTTAGGCAACCACAACCATAAAGCCAAAACGCGGCGTGGATGAAATATGATAAATTATCATATTGAATTATCACCCAGCCCTACATCTCAGTTAACAATTAGCTCCCGGAGGCAACAAAACGAACGTTATAGGTTTAGGCAACAAAACTAACGATATAGGTGAAGGCAACAACTGTTTCATACCGAACAGTATACATTATGAAGCAAGGTCATACAACTAAGGCATGGGTCAGGACTCACACTTGAATCACATGAACTAGTATAAATTCAAAGATGAAGTTTCATAGCAGTGCTATAAAAAAACAGATGGAAAATGTAAATTAAAAATCTAAATTTGATCTTTCTTTCTTTCTCATTGTGTTACATAATTCTGCAGTGCTGTAAAACTTTAAATCTATTCAGCTCATTTCTGAATATTTCAGATGCATCCTGCTCAGAGCATTACAGCAAAAACACAAGGTTTGAAGGTGAAGTTCATTCCACAACAAGTCAGTGATCGGCCCGCATTACAGCCATTCGTCCAAACGGTGAGCATCTACACCACTGACACATCAGCTACGTTTCATACCTGTGAGTGCTTGAAGATGTCCTTAGCAACGGCCTCGAGGTCGGCTATGTCCGGGATGTTGCGGACGTAGTCAGCCACAGCCTTGATGACGACATCACAGGGTGGGAGCACGAGTTGGTGGGCACGCACCTGAGGAACGATCACAGGTCAACCTTTTAAGTCGTACAGGGAGAACTGGAATACGTTGCAGTTTACATCCATGTCTGTCCAAAATCATTTCATCAGTTTAACCTATTAAGACATCTGTTTTAAACTTCTGTTACGGCCAAAAACGTGTTTTGTGAGGTCACAGTAACCTTTGACCACAAAATTGTAAAATAATTCATCTTTGAGTCAAGGTGGACGTTTGTGCCAAATTTGAAGAAATTCCCTCCAACCCTAAAATGGACGGACAACATGAAAAAAGAACCCCCCTCTCCAAAAAAAGAGGGATTCTGCTAAATATCCCTCAGATATGAGATATAAACATTTGGCAAATAACAACAGATGAAAAAGGTAGGGAGAATTAATAGGAATCAGTAAAATGTCATTATTATTTCACCGGCCTGCACAGTGACATAGTGTTCTGCCAGCGAGCCACAGTTTTAAACAAACCGTGTGCTTTTCTCTGCGGCCCTCTCGTAACTATCCACATATCACTGAGCATCCAAGTCCACACTTTGCTTGGCCGGTGTGTTTGGCTAAATGACAGAAATTGAACAGCGCTAAATTCATTGACTCAGCCCTTACACACTGAAGCAGATTAATGAAAAAAACAACTGTCCACGCGATGGCAGCTGCAGAATAAGACACTTTGTACGCCTCGAGTGCCATCATTTCATCGATATCAACATAGCAGCGGTTTTGGTTACCAATATTTTCAGTGTCCATGTGATGAGAAATATTTTTTTTTCTTGATGAGCTTTTATGTCCCAGGTTGAATAAAGACTACAGCAGCCAATAAAGTGAGATTTATGTTTATGTAAATTAGTATTTATTTTGGCTATTAACTATATTTATTGGTTCTTTTTAAATTCCATGCTTATTTTTAAGTTTATATGACGGTATAATAAATTGTATTTGGTAAAAATTGCACGCTACTTTTTTTTTATCATTATTAGTTTTTAAGATTGACTGTGTGCCACCGATGGAGGGTAGGTCAGCCTCAGTCAGGCTGCACATGTGAACCAGATGACTTTCTGTTTAATCACAGCCAGTCATTTCAAAACTAACAGCTGAACCATTTACACACTGTGCCCTAAAACTGTCCGGCACTGCTGTCATGCAACTGTTTGACTCAACCATTCACCAAACCATGACTATCATATTCCTCTAACCTGCACTGCATCGGCCATGCATGAACATTTAGCAACGTCACTGAGTCGTGCTGGCAGCTGGTGGTAAATGAAGCTCCCAGCGTTCTCCTTATTTACAACTTTTGGAGATGCAGCGGTGCTAAATCTTCTTTTCCAAAAATATCCATAACAGTTTCAGATTGATTTGTTGTCCAACGAGCAGAAGTGGGATAAACTTGTTGTTTGCAAGTCACAAGTAAATCTCAAGTCGTAGCGCTCCAGTCCCAATTCAAGACAGCCAAGTTCCAAGTCAAGTCAAATAAATCCAAGCTCAAGACAGGCAAGTCTCAAGTCAAGTCCTTAGTCAAAACCGACAAGTCCAAAGTCAAGAAAGACAAGTCCCAAATCAAGCCCCAACTCAAGACAGGCAAGTCCCGAGTCAAGTCCCAAGTCAAGAGTGGAAAGTTTCAAGTCAAGTCCCTAATTCTAACTTTAAGTTTCTCAAACTAAACAAGTACTAATGCACTTTTCACCATATGCGTGCCATCAACGTCTCCTTCTTTAATTATGGAACCACATATTTTGCAGACTGCAATTTGTTGACAACCACATATGTTTTGTATGTGAATCAAATTATCTTTGGTATAATTTTTTTGCAACTCCTGCGCCTTGATGTTACGTAAATTCTTGATGGTTCTCTATTGCAACTTCATTGGAAGATATTGGCGCGTGAGCCTTTTGCCAACTCAAATTATTTGTCCAGCTACACCCAATTAATTGTAAAACTGACTAACATTATGTTAGCTGGCTATGGTGACTTTCAGTTTTGTCATCAAGTAACGTTCAAGGACCAACAGAAATAGCAAATTGTTTAATTAAAGGTTTAAAACTAAATAAGTTTTCCTCTCGATGACCCATGATTTAATAAAGGACATTTAACTCTCAATCAGAGTACCTCGGATGGTTTTCAGACTGCCAACTTATTCAAGGACTTCCTTCAAAGTAAGCTGGACAGTCTGTTTTCTATTTTTTACTCAAAATAGGCTGCAGTTTGACATCATGAATTATATTTAAAATGTATACCAATCCTTTCTGAAATGAAAAAACGGTCAAATATTGAATTAACCGATAAACAAAAAAAGCAAAGTGAGTTTAGAAGTCATGTCAGCAAAACCTACCAGAAGTTTAACCTGCTCGTCCCTTTCTTACCGTTTCTGATAACTATTAATGTTATAGCTAACATAATTACCCAGTGACCTGTGTGCTCTGAGCCACAGTCTCGACCACACACTCACTACGCACTGAGCCATTCCCCAAAGGAGCTACACTACACCCGTTTCACAATTTGTTGTGTATATTAAGTCAGATATTTGAATTTGCAGTTTTCCCAATGTCCCGTGAGCCTCTTGCAACACAGTTCTGTATTTGGCTGTCATTTGTCTCTTTGAATGTGTTTCTAATTGGTAGTGGGTTGAGCTCTCATGGCCATCTTAGAAAAGCCTATAACCTACACATTATTTAAGGATGCTCAATTTGAAATTTAGAGCACATCTTTTGCCTCCACAAAAGGCTGAGCTGGTTGCTAGCAGCTAACGGCGCTTTCAGCCCTAACAATGCAAACAACGGCAAAGGAGCTGACACTGTTTACCTGAGGGGAACCAGAGCCATTAGCTAGCCAGTGGTGCACGCCTGCATCCACTAACAGGCGCAGCAATGTAAACAAAGCACAGAGAAACTTAGATTACAACACACACACAGAGGGAGAGTGACATCATTCTCAGTTCAGATAAGACATCACTCCACTATGTCTTTACATGGACAATTGTTGTTTGATGCTGTATTATAGCTCTGAATATTGTACATAGAACCTTTAAATACTGCAGTCAGATGGTGTTTTAAAGGGAAAAGTATGAGAGATTGGCCCTTTTGCTGTCGCCATCTTGGTTGTTGGCCAACGCCATCTTTGTTTTTGCAACAGATGTGACATAAGAGGACGGAGCTAAGTACAACAGAATATATTAATAGGCGAGGTTACAATCAACTTTCAAGAATTGAAAACACACTGTGAAAGGGTTCAAGTTGTAAAACAAAAACACGGACAACTCCCAAAACCTGGATAACGCTCTGGTGGCAACCTGTCAATCACAAGGTAGCCCCGCCCTAAGGCATACAGTGCTCTATGGTCTATTTGACTCTAAATGCACCATAATTTACTAAATGAACATCATGCTGTATTGAAGAAGACTTGAAACTAGAGATTGAGACCATAAACTCATGGTTACTATGTTTACTGAGGGAATAAATCAAGAGAGAAATAGTCATTTTCTCATAGACTTCTATACAACCAGAGGAGTCGCCCCCTGTCGGCCATTAGAGAAAGTGCAAGTTAAAGGCACTTCTGCATTGGCTTTACTTTATAGAATCGGATGGTGCCGCCTTGCTGAAAACTGTCCCACTGCTGCTCTAATTCACTTACAAAGCTCACAGTACATTTCGAAGCAGATTACCAGCCCTGTGATGATAAAGAGAAAACACCATTCAATCTTTACCTTCAGAGATGCTAATGGATGCTCTGGACCGAGTAAGCTCCAGTGAAAGGCAGCCAAGTCTTCATCAGGCAGTATGTGATTTCCTAGAAAAAACATGCAACAGCATCGTGGTGTTAGTTAGCCTTGTTTTAAACAAAGCCTTTCTAGTTATAATCTGTCCAGCAGTATCACACCAACCTAAAAGCGATGCAAAAACAACAAAACGATTTGGGTTGAGGTCGAGCTGCCGGGCCACCTCGTGCATTAGGTACTGGCTGGTGGTGAGGCTCTTGCCGTTGCGGCTCAGCTTGAGGGCGTGGGCGCTGAAGTAGCACGGGATGTTGCACAGGGCGTAGTCAGAGTCGTAGGCAACCAGGCCGTGGACGCCGCTCTCCCTGCATAAGGCCATCACTTCCAGGTGGTGGTCCTCCATGCTCTGGACCACCTGAGGAGTGGACATGACAAGAATTAGGCCTTAAGATGATTTAAGCCTCAAACTAAACCCTCTTACATAGACATGCTGTATTAGCCACTTGAGAGCAGGCTACAGGAAGAGGATCACAAACCAGGTGTGGTTTAGTTTGAGCTGCTCTGTGTGAAACTCTACGCAGTCAACTGGATAACCAAATGAAAGAGAGAAATAATAAGCTATACATCTGAAGTGTTTCCGTGAGTATGTGACAAAAGAGCTTCACACGAGTTAGTGTAAACTCGTGTGAAAAACGGTTTTGTGGAGATGCCCGTGTTTGGTCGGTAGTGAGCACACGACCATAGACAGTATATAAGTGGACTAAGTCATCATGAAGCATACCCTGCTTTATGGGCTATTTGACTCTATATGGACCATAATTTACTAAATGAACATCAGGCTGTATTGAAGAAGAATTGACATGAACTCATGTTTACAATGTTTACTGAGGTAGTAATAAATCAAGAGAGAAGTAGGGTCATTTTCTCATAGACTTCTATACAACCGGAGGAGTCACCCCCTGATGGACAGTAGAGAGAATGCAAGTTTTAAGACACTTTTGCAAGTTTTCTTCAAAGAATTTAGGGGTAATTGTTATACAAATGGTCATTTTGTGGCTGAATTAATCCTTTTATAAGATCAGTATCAACCCTGTACCAATATACGGTAAACAGGAGCCTCCCTGATCTTTACATGCAAATTGTGAAAAGATCTGAACACATCTTTGCCCTATTGTGTGATAACAGTTCGATAATTCTGCGTGCAGAAAAAGAAGCAGCAGTACTGTTTTATAGAGATAATAAACAAAAAATATGAATTCCTTTATTTTGCAGTGGTCCTACATAGCTAAAATTTAGGGGATGTTTTTCTGTAATATTCAAAACATCAATTAATCTGCCATTTTTTATTCCGCATTAATCATTTTGGCCTAAAGAAAATTCAGAAAATAGTGAAAAGATGAGCATCAAAAATTCTGACAGCTAAAGGAGACTTTTTCTAAATGACTAGCCCAAAATATATGTGAATTCACTTTCATGGAAAGCTAAGAAAATCTGCTTGTGGCAGTGAATTAGGGTAAAAAAAAAAAATACTAAGATGATTAGGTGGACTTGTTTTTTCTTGCAAACTCCCCTTCTGGCTCTATGAGACTGGGACAGTTCAGTTTGTCAGTCGTTTCTTTGATTAATGATCAAACCCGATAATAATGTTGATCACATGCATTCACAGTCTGAGGTAAGGTCACTAAAAGAGAAGTATTAAAAAGCAGGCCAATGACTCCAATGCTAAGTCTTCATGGCGGCACACTGGTTCGCTTAGCCGCGGGTGGAAACGGCTTTTTTTTTTATCATGGGTGAAGTTGGCAGAGATGCCATGGTGGGCAAGCTAGCGGGCTAACCAGAAAGCCGGCTAACGTCCGTCGGCGGCGGTCCGGAGTGGCTCCGCTCAACAGGCGTTGCCAGGCCGGAGTTATCACTCACCCCGACGCGGAACTTGAGGAGCGCCAGTCGGATGCAGTGGGCCATGCACACGGGAGGGAGGAACCAGACTTTGGGCGGCGGGGTGCCCTTGTTCTGGACGTGGCTGATGATCTGCTGGGCGGTCTGCCTCTCGTTCACCTGCCGCTTGACCCACTCGTGAAGGCGGCCCTTCTCCAGGGCGCCATTGAAGCACACCAGGAGCTCAATGTTGCCGTGGAAGCAGGCCTTGGAGAGGGCGGCCAGGTAGCCCAGCATGTGGTTCCACTGGCCCCCGCTGACCCAGTCGGTGTAGAAGCCTCCGTAGAGCCGGTGGAGGCAGTTCTCGGCGTCCACCAGCAGTCTCAGCGGACTCTGAGGAGGTCCCTGCCGGCCGCCTCCAACAATACTCCCTCGGGCGAGCTTCTGGAGCTCCACCGGCACCACAGCGCCGGGGCAGTGCTTTTCAATGTACTCTTGGAAACCGTGAACTCCCATGGTGAGCGTGAGGAAAACTTCAAAGCGAAATATCGGAAGAAATTAAACCAAAGGTGGTTGCAGTCAGTGCGCCTCTCTCCCCCGCCTACAGTGACTAACAGCCGGCTTGTAGCTGCGGATATTGCAGGAGGTGGAATAATTTTGAAAGAAACTAAGTAAGGATCCTATTTAATGGCCTTCAGTTGTTGGTGAGTTATTATTTTGGGGTTCATGGCTGCTTGGTGCCATGTATTGGTTCACGGAGCCATGGCAGAGGTTGTGAGTCTGCCCTGAGAGAGAGAGTGAAACACATGACGACATGACGTACAGGCACGTACAGAGGCACTCGAGGAAAACAAGAGAGTTCACTGCCGCTAACTTCCGCAGTTGATTTCATCCAAATAAAGCAGAAGCCTGCGCTCAAAGCACTGCTGTCAGTTGTCAAACAATAATAGTTTTTTTGAAAAAAGACATCATGGCATTATTGTCAGTGGATATGACTCTGTCAAATGAATAACTGTGTGGTGTTTTTTCTGATTTATTTAACCCCACAAAGCAGAACACTTAATCCCGTTTATTTACTATCTTGATAAGTTTGAATCTTTGTGTTTGAGGGTGTTGTTTTTTCTGATTTGTGGTTGGGGGTCATAGGATCATCTTCAGACTTTTTTTAGTGCCAATCAACCAATCATCAAGTTGGCGGTTTCCCCAAACGGCAATGGCAAAATAGTTTAAAGTGTAATTAATGTCATCTAACATCACACCTAAAAGTGACTTAATGTGTCTGCTGTTTGACATGGCAGGCTAGCTATGCAACAGGTTTAGCTGTTTTTTAAAAGCCCTCAATGACCAATTGTTTTGACCTTTATCATTTCCTGGAATATCTCCTCATCGTGTATCAGTCCAAAAAATTTAGACAACTGGATAATGTGATATGTACACATGATTAGTCGTGAAGTTACTTCTAAATATCCAGTGTAGATAATGAGAATGTCCTTTAGCCTGAAAAAAAGCGTGCACGTTTAGAATCATATCCACACAGCACTGCTAGAGGGCAGCATGCAGTAAGGAACTGCTTGTGTGTGCAGCAGTCAGTCAGAGGTTGACTTCTTTATTTATTGCAAACTGTAGCTGTATTGCATGCAGTATGCATTCAACTGGGACAAACTCTTCTTCATAACATTGCATCTTGAACTTTGACCCTGTTGCTCATTTATTTGCAGCGCAGATGATCGTGGGTCAGAATAGCCAGAAAATCTTGCTGGCTTGCATACTTCAAGATGTAAAAGAACATCCTGGTATTTTATGTATTATCTTACTAAATCTTTTTCTGGCATACTGAATAGAATGGCAGCATGGGTACTGGAAAGGCTGAAAATGGGAGATATGAAAGCATTATATAAATGCTTGCTACTTACAAAGAATCAACTATTTCACACAAATTGAACCTGGGGCTTTAAGGGACCCATTTTGCCCTGTTTTTAAAAGATCATGTGTCCATGTCATGTAAATAATTGTTTGCACCATAAATCATGTTTAATGTAATCATGCAAAATGAAACAGTGCATGTTTAATCAATTTATTAGATGATCCTCTATATGACCTACATCAGGATAATGTAGACCATAATGAAAAGATTGTCTATTTCTATATGTTATTCTTAACTCCATCAGCGAGGATTGTCTATTTCCTCCCTCTCTGCTCCTCTGGTCCTCTCTGGGAGCCAGCACTGACACCACGCTGCAGGAGACTCAGACCAAATTGCTGGGCCTGCTGGTGGGAAGGGAGGCACGGGAGAACCAGAACCAGGACTGAGCAGGTCAGACTATCAGACCCAGCTGCAGTAAACTTAGAGATTTTCTACAGGGATTCTGGGTATCTGAAACACTACCGCTTTTGTCCACAAGGACCGCCAAAATCAACACAAAATGAAAGTTCCTCGTAGCAGCCTTAATGACAGACATTTTCAGAGAGCCGCAACATTTTTTAAAAGATTTTTTAACTCTTAAACACTCATCTCTTTCAGGGGGTCATCTGCTTAGATTTAAAGTTTCATAAATCATACATTTCAAGGGGTTATTCATTGCCATAAGGCCTTTAAGGTAGGGAGTAACCTCAAATTTCATACTTTCGTTGTTTGCTCTGCTGTCATTGTACCTCTATCATTTGATTGACATAGTGCTGGAATCTCGTGGGTGTTAAAAGGTTAATCAAAACGCAACAAAACTGAAGCTACACCAACACCAGGGTTCCTGTTCTGAAATGACACTGACCTCTTACCTTCCTGTGGAGGCGGAACAGTGGAAAAAAATATTTCCACTACAGTGAGCTACAACAAATCACACTTTTAAACTCCACTTATTTAGTATTGCACTTTCATAAAGATGAGGAACACACAAGGGATTTCTAAAAAAGAACGGACAAAATCGAACTAGCCCCTAGTTTGGGTCAAGAGCCAAAAACACTGGATCCTACATTTCCCATAATGCCACTAACAGCATCTCCGGTGACTTACTGGGAGGACATAATCAGATGAACTGAATAGTACTCATGACTAGTAAACCTAAATGCCATTTATATCCTTTTTACAGAGAGCACTAAAAGTGCATCTTTGTATGCTTCAGATAGACATTCACAAAATAACATTAAGAGTTTTCAGTTTTTAAGTTTAATATCAATAAAAATCCAACATGTGTTGTTTGGGAATGCATAACACATTTTGTTTTTTAGAATATTTACATAAATATTCATAAAAAGTAGAATGTATCAAACTACTACCCTGGAGAGTGTACCTCTTACACAATAAAGTAATAAAATACAAAAAGCATCCAGATAACAAAAAATATTCAGAAAATACAAAAATGTTGTAAATTATATAAAACAAATTATGTTATACTTTACATATTTTAAATTGCATTTTAAAATTGGCTTGAGTATAGTATCCTAAATGTGCAACTTATTTTGGACCTCCACTGTGGTGAAGTCGTCTTATTCTAGTACAAAATACAACTCCATATTTCAATTGTTCTGCTCGTCCCAGCACCTTTTTTTTACATCATTAACATTTTAACCAGTCATTAAAATAATAGCATTCAGCAGAAAGCATCTTTTTGGCTAGTGAAGCTTGAACATAGTTAAATATGGCATGAATGTAAAAGGAAACTGATGCTGAATAAACCAATGTCTTTTGCTGTAAAACCAAATCAGCGCTCCTGAAATGTGCACGCTCACAGGTCAAGCGATATCCGAAAGTGCTGTGCTCTTTGGGCCAGTTCCTTTGCAAACTCTTGAGCCTCGTGCAGGGCTTGCTTGTCGGGGAAGTGCAGCGCCGCCTTCTTCGTGGCCACGGCCAGCTGCTTCAGGAGAGCACACAGGTGGTTGCTCTTGCACAGGAGGCTCTGGGAGGAGCCTCCCCGTTGGGCCTCCCTGTACAGGGTGTCCACCAGTCTCTGGCCCACCATGATCACCAGCTTGCTTTGCGAGATGAACTTCTCCGGCGGCTGCCCGTCCCGAAGGCTGCCCACAAATCCCCCGATGGCCTTCTGGAGAGCGCCAAAGTAAAGCCGGCAGTGCTCTGACAGGGAGGCTGGTTGATGCTCCTCGGTGCCGCTGCCGGACTCGGAGGAGTGACGCTTGTTATCAGCCTAAGCAGTAGAGACATAGAAAAAGAAGGTGAAGACGGCCTCATATTATGTCTTATGGACCACAGTGTTTTCTGTCTTTTTCTGACTAAGAAGAAAAACCTAAATCCTGAATATCATCATTGCTGATCACATTTTCTGAGAGGCAAAGGTGTTTTGTGGTTTGGTCATGCACATTAAGTAGGAACATATCCCTATTGTTATAATAATATAATAATAATAGGAGATACCAACCTGTGCCTTGTTAGAGACTGGTGGGACATTTTCTTTTGGTTCCTTCGGCACTTCCTTCTGCTGCTTTTCAAAGTCATTCTTAGTCTGAGGAAAAGTCAAAATCAAATGAATTAGTTTTAAAGTTATATTACTAAATATGCTTTGTTTTTTCCTTGATTGAATGATAACTGAATAATTTATCATGATTCAGTTACCATAGTAACTCACGATAAGTGTGTTGATTCAGGGCCTGATCAGACGTGGAGCGTTTTACAGGTTGAAAATACAAAGCGCACCGCACTGCCATTTTGTTGTTGTTGTTGTTGTTTGCTGCGTCTTTTTTATTATAATTGTTGTTAGGCAACAACTGAAATGAGTGCTAATGTTTGCTTAAGGCAAACCATGAACTGTACAGTTTAAATGACTTACAGTTAAAACAACTTAACCCGAAACCTCAAGTACCGCACTAATTTGCCTCTGGCTTTTTTCTGTTCAGATCATGGCAGGTATGGTTGGTAAAGTCAAATAGGTCCACGTATCCAGCAAAAGTCACCACTCAGAGACATTAACGCTTATGACGTTGGACGCTTTTCCATTCCGAGTTTAACTTTTTTTTAATTCGAGGGCGCTCCTGCAAAAAAGCGAGGCGCATAAAGCGGAAAAATGCGAGGTGCTCAGAAATGCAATTGCAGCACGCGTAACCCTTCACTCTCATTGAAAACAATTACTAAAAGTCACCCCTGGTTGCTAAAACGCTTTGTCCGATCAGGGCCTTAGAAGACGAGAAGCTCATACCTGTAGCTCTACGTAGTCGTTGTCATCCTCTACTAAGTCCTCTCCTTGTTCACTTTCATCAGGACTTTTCTTCATCTCTGGCTCTGGAGGTTTTGAGGGGCTCTGAACAGAAGCTTGCCATTGGCATTGATGATGGACACCAGGCGCTTGACGTCCTCTGGAACAGTGCGCGCCACCATGACGAAGCGCTCCAGTTGGTCAGGGTTCTGGATCTTCCCAGGGTCCTGACAGAGTGAGTTGAGGGGCCATCCAGCCATGTTAAGAGCACTAACTGTTTGTTGTAGGATCACACCTGAGTCTTCTACGATGGACAGCTGTTTACAGAGCCGGGTCTGAAGGTTGGCATCTGTCAAATGGCTGGCGTTGCCCTTAACGTCCAGTGCAAAGTTCAGAAAGCACGACAAAGAACATGCAATCACCTCTGCTGCTTCTTTGATCTCCTTCAGGTGTTTCTCCAGATGTTCTCTGCTCCTCCAGTGACTGCTGACAAAGTCCATTAGACTGGGCACGGCCCTGCAAACGGAGTCCCGCAGGTCAAGAAGTTTGCGGCAGGCCTCGTCCTGGCTGAGCATCACCTCTCGCAGAGGCTCGGGAGAGGACGAGCTCAGAGGCAGAGAGTCACAGGAGCTGGTGGAGGAGCTGGAGGCCGTGCTGATCCTTTGACTGTCGGCTGCAGAGAGACGCAGGGTTCTACCTCGCTCGTCTTCCTCCTTCACCAGCGACTCCCTGCTTCCAGGAAGTTCACGGAACGTCGTGCAGGCCAGGAAGTTCCTCATTCGCTGCAGACGCACACTTGCGAGTTCATGAGCACTGCTTGAGTCGCCCCTGCACTCTAGGGGTATATGATCACTGGGGGGATCACTAATTAGTCGAGTGAGGGGTTCCTCCTGGGGAGGAACCGCATAAACCAACTCCTCTGTAAGCCTCTGAGTTGGGGGCTTGTCGTAAATGGAGACCCTTGGCAGCACTCTGGGTGGACTTGAGATGTCAGGCGAATTGGGTTTTGGTATATCATAGAGGATAGTTGGACTGCCTCTTTGAATGGGCCAAGCACGTGCTGGAAAAGTGTCAAAGAGTTGCCTGCAAATGGCTTTGGAGGGGTCATAGGAGCCTTGGGGTGGACTTTGCCTCTCAGGACCCATTGGCACATCATAGATCCACTCAGGCTTGCGGGGACTGGGAAGGGTATTGTATCCACCCACCATTTTCTGTTGGGCTTCTGTGGCCGAGGGAACAGGGATGTCATAGTTTGGGTCCTGAGGCAAAGGCGGCGGGACTGCATACACCTGCGCATGAAAACAAAGTTGTCATAGAGGCCTATTGACTTCATTTAAAAGTGAGCACATCATAGTTTCCTTGCTTCGTTACTCCCTCTAAATTTCTTAAACTTACGTAAGACTCTCCTGCACTGCTGCACTGCGGCACATTTCTTGGAGTTGTTGACACCTGCACATAGAACATCACAATAGCAGTAAAGGGTCAGCAAATCTTCAAACTGCAACTACATGTTTGATGCATTTTGTTTGGTGTGTATTCCCAGGAGCTCACAGTTAAAAGGGAGGCTCGTCTCGCCTGGCTCGGGACATCATAAACCTCCCCAGTTGGACGGGACGCCATACTGAAGAATGAAGGCTGCAGACGAGACAGACAGGCTGTTATATTAGGGTTGACTGGTAACACTTGCACTGCTTTGATCAAAGCTGCGTCTACCTCATTGACCTCTGCATCAACACATTTATGGGGACAGTGTTTGCTCTGAATTCCTTTGGGAGTCCCGAAGATAACCCCATGATGCATGCACTTTGCCAATTAACGCAGCTCTGTAATAGAAACCATGCTGCTCGTTGAATATTAGGTGGCTACTGCAGAAGAGAACAGGACTCCCCCGGAGCAGGAAAGGAAATCGTGAACATGTGGGTTTATTTCTCCCCACCCTTCTGCCGCACATGCACACGTACAGACACTTCTGTCTTTCTGGGGTCCCTGGCGGCATGAGCTGCTGTTTGTAGTTAAAAGTGTCTGAAGTCTGTGTCTGTTGGTCTTTTATGGGCTCATAAAGACCCGGTGCTGCATGCCTGTCCCATGGAGAGGCCCCTGGTCCCCATCTGTAAGCTCTTTTTCCAGCAGGGGTTTCACAGCTTTGCATTTCTGCAACAGTCTACCTCTCTAATCATGAGGGTGAACACTTCCCAAGGAAGAGGCCCAACTTTGACCCCTGAGAACAAGACCGGTTTAAGGCCTTCACACATCGAGAGCTTTTTTCCCCGTTTTTTTTAATTCGACGTTAATATATTTTATCGAATTTATGTTGTATGTCATGAATACAATTGTACAATACAAAATGAGGTAGATTTTTCTGAGCTTTTGCATCGCAAAGAAAGTCAATAACTAATCACGTTTTGCAGAACAGGTTGATGTAATGCCTATATCTATGAGGATTATGAAACAACAACTTGGGGGCAACAAAGAAGGTAAACTTTATTACTCCTTTTAATATTGACATGGCCGGCAGACCAAATCCACTTAATCCGTTCATGCTTTTCACAATAAAAGCCCTGGTAAGTCGACGTGTTTATTAGTCATATCCCCGGAGTATCCTAAGAAGGAGAGGACTTGATTTGGTCTGTGCTGCCTTTGACAAGATTTAAAAGAGTAATTGAGTTTGCCGTCTTGGCTTTGGTCAATGGATCCTTTGAGTTGTATATTTGTAATCCTCATAATTATATGTGTAACTCAACCTGTGCCGCACAACGTGATTGGTTGTTGACTTAGTTCTCGGTGCGAAAGCTCAGAAAAATCTACCTGGTTCCAATGAAAAAATTATTTGTGTTTTGTGTAAAAAACACTTATACACTTAAAAATATATGAATTCGCGAATTAATCGCACAAAAAAAAGGCCCAGTGTGTAAAGACCTTGACTAATACATTGAGGCTTTTGCTCCTCTCAACAGAAATCCAGTACTTGTAAAAAAACAATTTGTACCTTGGATCCATCAGGTCCTTCTGTGCTGTCTCTAAGTGCTGGCAGGAATGGAACTTTTGAAGCTGATAAAGGAGTACACGGGACCTTGTAGATCATGTCCATGCGTTCATAAGCTGGGCTGCTGGAGGGTCGGGGTACACTTGGGATCTGGTAGATATTTTGCGTGTTGTCTTCAGTTCCATCATCAGTTAGTTTTGTTTTTTCTACGTCATGGAGTAATGAGCCTGCAGTGGTTCCAGTTTGTGGTAAAAGCTGCAGCCTGTTCGCAGGGGCCAGACCATGCCGTCCATAAAGAGAACACATCCACCATCCACTGGTGCCGGCCACGTTTTGATCCATCACCGTGACGATGTCCCCTCTTCTGAAAGCCAACTCATCTGCACACTCTGCAGTGTTGTCATAGAGCGCCTTCGCAAGTTTGTTCTAAAATCAACAACAGAGATAATGGAAATAAAAATTAGAAGTTAAAACCTGTAGGCAGATAGTGTGTGGCAAACTTTAAATGATTAAAGTAAGATACTTGAAACTGACACAACCATGTGTTTTTACTCAAAACTAACCGTAATGCATTTCTTTTGCCGCTGTAGGCCAATGACAACATTTCCTCTTGCAAAATGTTGCAACAAGTCTCAGCCATCATACAATTCCACTTCCTATTTCTACATTGACGTAAGTGGTATATCAGTTTCTTCTTCCTCTTGCAGGCTTGCGAGCATCCTATCTCATCGCTTTAAAAAATACATTAATGTGCAAATGCAAGTTAATTTTGTTCTACACCTTTTAAAACAGATTGAACGTGTGACAGCTGCATTGGCATATGGTAGTTACAACGGGCCCCAGTGCGCGCTGATAAGACGGACCCTAGTGCACGCTCTTATGATTGGACCATTGAGAAAGCCTATTAAGGACCCTTGTTCACGCTATTTACATGTTATTAAACACGCCCACACAAACGTACATATAACCCAACAATCATCATTGCATCTGAATATGACAAACATACCACAGACAATAAAAAAAAATATTACTGAAATTGAATAGTTTTTATAGTTTTGTTTTTTTAAGTTTTTATAGAGTAGTTTATGTAGAATAGGCATAACATTTTGTTAATATTGCTACTGACTATTTTACCCCCAAAAAAGGAAACCCATGAGAGAGATGAGTTTTGGGGGCAGATAAAAAAAAAAAAGGAACCTGACTACACAATATTCGGTTTATAGTAAGCAATCAGAAACTACTTGGAAAGATCAATTCTTTTTACAGACCAGCCTGTTCCAGGAGCTCCAGTGCAACCACGCTGTCTGCACTACATCTGTATGTTGTGGTTCTTTTTGTGAAGGCTGTCAGTATGAGAAACAAGCTGTTAATGATGAAATGTGCCTCAAAAGCCCAGCCCCTAGCTGTGAGCAGCTTGTGGTCTGACTGACTGTGTCACCACACAGAGATAACTTGATGTTCACACTTATCTCATCGATGCATCTATTTCACTTCTCACGAACAACCTCTATGTTAAGGTTAATGTGAGCCAGCTGTGTGTTTGGCGTAACAGGAGGTTGATCTTGTTGACCTTTTTTAATTTGATTAATAAATAAACTGTCAGTCACAACACTGGTCTCATCAGTGCAAAGCCAATCACACTGACACAACAGCTCAATAAATAGAAAGAAGCTTCTCTTAGTGTGTATATTCTGTATCGGCCTGCTGCCACTTGCACATGATTTAAGGTAACGTATACCGCACCCTGACACAGCACATAGAGAGTCTTTCTTTCAGCAGGAGATTATGTTTTCAGTTGTGTGTACGGGCGTGTGCATCTCTGTCTGTCCACTGCTAATCTCGCATTCTGCTGGATATTGTCAGACATCTTATTTGAAAAAAGATATATGTTATGAATTGTATGGTAGCTACAAAGAACAGTCCACACAAAACAGCTACTTGACAATATCAGTTAAATCAACAGCTCACAATATTAGCTGTGTATATTTTTGTGTTCAAATTGTACTTACAATCACTTCTAGTGAACTCTGCAGCCTTAATTGTGATTCAGCAGTGTAATACAGTACAGCTAAAATATACTTTACTTCCATCTGCTTGCTAGTATAAGAAATTATTACTAAAGCATGACTACACATTGGGAGGCCTGATTCATTGATAGTCTTTGTTATCCATTTTTTAGTTCAATCATTAACGAAACATTTTTAGCCACACTATAGTGGCAGAGCTCTGGGGACGCTTTGTTGGTTGGTGGGTCAACCATTTTGCTCCACACTGGGTTATCTCGACTTTTACTGGAGTTGTATTGCACAAAATTCTGTACATTCATTATTCCTTACTAACTTAAGACGATACTTACTTAATGACTAAACAGACATCTGTGTTTTCAACTGGATAAGCTGTAATACTTTGCTTTTATGACTAAACAGCTGCAAACCTAATGACATTTATCGTGCCAATGTTGCTCAATAGCTTCTTGTATATTTATTATTTCATTATTATTAATGATGCATTAATAGATCTTTAATGTTGCAGGTGTAGTGGAGCTAATTTGAGTAAATATTTAAACAGTTTGGTAATTCAATTGTTGAAGGAACTACTAACAATAACTGTCAAATACATGAAAACTAGAATATTTTCCTCTTAAAGGGACAGTGTTTAGGATTTGGTAGCATTTAGCAGTGTGGCTGACTTTGTAACAGTGAGCCGCCGAGTGTAAAGCTTTTGATTGTAGATATGAAGGGCTCATTCTAAGCTAATGAAAACACAACGATTCTCAGTTTAAGGTGATGACACGCTTATGAGAACATAGTTATGTTATTTTATATATATTATCCTCATTTCTGCTAACAGATTCCCCACACACTGGCCCTTTAAACATAGTGAAGTACAAGCATATTGAAGCATTAAGTGGTTTGAATTGTAAGTTCCAGAGTAAAACTGTCTCTCCTGAATTCTCTTTAGTTATCTCTCTCTCCTTTTTCTTTAGTTATTTCTCTCTCTATTTTACATTGTGAACTCCACTGCTATTATTTCAGTGTAATTGATTATACTGAAGTTGTCACCATGTACTGGGCATGTAAACTTGTATTATTTGAGTTTGCTGCAATTAGTCCATCCTCCCTGTAGTTTTCTTTAATTTCACTTAGTTATTGCTATATTATGATTTTTTTCTATGATGGGGGAGGGGGCATATGTTCTGTGAGCTTTTTGTATGTTTATCACTTAAAAAGCAATGATTTTCTTTTGTCAAAACTATAAAAAAAAAAAGAAAACAGTTCCTGAGTAAAGGTACCCTTGTAAAGGTCCATGGTTACTACAAGAATGAGATAAAGAAAGATCCAACAAACTATAGGAATTATGGTACAGACAGACCTTCTGCAAAACAAACACACACCCCTCAGCTGATGAGTGTAAGTGTGTGTCTGCTGTCTTCTGCAACAAAGAGCCCATTCACCATCAGAGTCCAACACGCTCAGCACCTGTTGGGATGCAGGCCTGTGGAGCACTCTGACCGCAGCCGACTAGCCCCCAGCACCCCCCACCCCCGTCAGCACACACACCAAGCCTCAGCAAACGGCCGGCCTAGTCCTCAGGGTCATGCTACAGACATGCAAGTGAAATACATGGGGTCAAATGACAGTCAGCGACCGCACCACCAGGATTTACTCGGTTGTACTTTCTCCTTGGAATCATCCAAGTGCACCACCCAAAGAGGACGTTAGCAGCCGATTGGTTTCCTGATCGTCACTAAACACTCATACTAGAAATTTATCAATCCAGGCCATGAGTTTCAGTCACCTGTTTTTGCAGGGGCCATTTAAACCAACAACCATAGTTTCGTGTTTTTGATTGATTATTGATCTGATTTTCTTTCTGTTACTCTTTGTCTAAATTTGCTATACACCCATTGAATTCAGGCCACTTGTTGCTGTGTTTACTCCTGCCCCTGTGTGTGTGTCTGCATGTTGATCAGCGAGTACAGTAACAAAGTCAGATTCAGCTGTGACTCTTTTGGATTCCTGCACACGCCTGCTTGTGTGGATCAGCCCTCTGACAGCTGGCCCTCAGCACTTTGAACTGCACAGCTGTCTCTGCCTCTCCCGTCTCTCTCCGCTTCATCCTGTTCACAAATTAACGTCGGCCCAGGAAATACTTTCAAAAGCTTCTGTTCAAACAGTAAATCACCTCAGCCCAAATTAAGTTACTTCAGTAGAGCAGTGGATGTGGAGTGGATTGTTGTATTCACGACGATTTTCGTTTTAACTCGCAGTTATATGATGTCAAACTTTTTCCAATACACCAAAAATTCAAGTATGGCTGCAGCTGCAGATTATTTTCATAGGCGATTTAATCTGCTGATTATTGTTACAACTCAAAATCAATCAACTGTTCATTGTTTATTTAAAAAAATAAAGCAGTGAAACATAGTAACATATGTAACGCCAACACCTCGTGTGTGTGCATATGCGTGCATCTCTGTGTCTGTTCACATCTAATCTTGCATACTGCTGCACCAAACTGCATCATATTTGATGCTCATTAAAGGTCTTCTCGTGGCTGCAGTACTCCACACTTTCTCATAGTGGGGGAAATCAGTTGGCTCAGGTTTATTGTTTTGGACGATGTGTTTGGCTAACAGCTAACGGAACTACCAGTGCACACACATCTGAGTGCCTATCTGCTGCTCAGCCCTTGCTCTGCGGCCAGCGACACAGTTTTTCTGTGCATTTTTAGTTGAAGCCGAAAAAAGACTCTGCTTCACCTGTGAGATGGGTTGAGATGGACTCGATTATGTTTTATGGCTTATGAATTCCCTGTTTGAATGTGTCATTTCTTCTATCATACTAAAGCTTAAAGCGATTGATAGGTTAACAAAATTGTTTTGGAGCAACTCACTGAAAGTTTGTTTGTCCCTATATATGAAAGAGCAATGCTGTTGGTTAATTGCCAAAAATGTTATCAGAGAGCACCTGTAAAAACGCACTATAGAGTCAACGTACTAAGGGCATTCAATCCCAGAGAGACACTGGAACAGGAACTAGTCCAGGAAGTGGTTCCCAGTGTGGGAACGACTCCCTCTTGGTTCACACTGGCCTTTTGCCCTTTGACAGCCTGGGCAGGACCCCGGGGGTCAGGTCAGCATCTCATCCATTATACATTCAGACACATGCCGGGCCCAGGGAGACACCCACGGTGGTGGTGATCCAATCCGTCACACACGACTAAAGGTTCACTAAAATTTAGAAAAAGTTTATTTTTTCCCTAGATGGAGCGGAGGGAGCAGAGTGTTCAAGATGAGGCAGAGCACATAGTTGAGATAATCTTTGTGATAATTTCATGAATTCAGACAGGAAGTCATCCTGTAAATATGACATAATAAACTTTCCCACAGTATTTAAGATACGAGGGGGGGGGGGGGCAGACAAATAGAGGGAAAAACACTGGGAGAGCGATTTGGTTTCCCCGTAAATTATTTTCTGACATTCTGGGAATTCATTCAAAGGTCGATCAATTTTATCATCTTAAAAGATCCTCAGATGTGCTCCATGGAAAATCACCTTTGCCAACCTGAACGGATCCAAGATGACACAGATTCAGGCTCCGTGGCAGTGACACTGACTCCCTACAGCTGCCCTGGTATTTCCTGTATGGAAACTGGTGAGAACTATGTCAAAATATCATAAACCAAAGCACACACACAAACTTCCAAGGACATTTTAGTAAACATTCCTCATCGACAGCTAATCTTTTTATTAAAATATGAGAGTCACCACAACAGGAAGTAGACTTAATGTGTTTTTAAAAAAAAGTCTATTAAAGATGCATGATCTGATGTAATCTGCAATTGATTATTTGGTCCTTTTCTGGACGCAGATCTCCGATTTGCTTTACTTTCATGATTATTTTTGGACTGTTATTTGTTAAAATGAATACAAATGAACAACAAAACGCACTATTTGTCAAATCAATACACTCAGGGGCGAATTTACCAAAGGATTGGGCGGCTTTTTGCGGCCACTAAACCTGTACAAACGAGACAAAATGGAGCTGTGTAATTCAGGTATTTAAATTAGGTAATATGCGGACATTTGGCACAAAATTGGTTTCTTTCTATAAAACAATAACTTTAAAATGTACCACTTGCTTTAACGTATGAACAAACGAAGACTGTGAGATGTAGTTGAAAGCTCTAAAAGCTAGTAAATGGACCTTTGATCGCAGATTCTATTGATACATACGAACAGACTGCAGTTGTGCACGTGCATTTTTTAATTAAATTATTCAATTGTTAACGTTATTAAATAATTTCTTATACTAGCAAGCAGATGGAAGTAAAGTATATTTTAGCTGTACTGTATTACACTGCTGAACCACAATTAAGGCTGCAGAGTTCACTAGAAGTGATTGTAAGTACAATTTGAACAAAAATGCAACCACTTTAAACTAACAGTCTAGTAGATTGGAGTACTAGTGCAGCCATTTGAAGGTTTTTAGAGAAGTATGAAAGACGGGAAACAGATAGCTGACTCAGCTTGATTTCAATGTTGGATTCTTGCTGCCAGAAAACATGTTTGAGTTAAAACAAGAGTTAAACTGAATCTTACAACAAACAGACTTAAAATAAATACTGTATTGAGTTAGGCATAACAGTAACAGTGGATGACGGACTGGACAATGTGAGGAACCGCCGATAACATGCAGCAGGAACTTATCTCACTGCTCACATTGCGGTTTTATTTATACTCGCACTTCCTCAGTTTCATCTTCTGTCACAGTGTCACAGGACATATATACTGAATATATATTCACTGTGTGGTCACGTTGCAGCTTTACTTGTAGCTGTTTATACATTTACAGTGAACAGGAGCATGTTGGGTGGTTGGGTATTTGGACGCATGGGCAGACTTAACACTGGTTTGTTCCAGTGTTTTTCTCCCTGTACAGACACTAACAGTATATTTACCGACTGTGAATTTAACGGTGCTACACTAAACATTTGAAAATTACTACTTTCGAGCCTAAACACTGCTTTTTACTTTGTGTAAAACGGTCAGATTTTGCAGGAAATCTGAAGGTTCCCTTAACGATACCATGTTGAATTTGGCTATTCGATTCACACTGCACACTAGCCTTGGGTTAAAGCACTGACGAATGTTTGCATTCTAGATTGATACGCGACTTCTCTTTAACAGATCGGACAGCAAAAATGTGACGCAAATACCATTGTTTCCTTTGACCTGTTTCTCACTGGCAATATTTAGCCTCGTGTTTAGCCCATTTTCAGGGGTTAACCCCGCAAACTCAAAGCTTACACCCTAGGTAAAGTCAGGGTTAGCCCACTTTGGAATGTGAAAGCTTTCTAAGATACATGCTAACAGCTCACTTAGTCCGAAGCTAACAGCTCATTTAGTCCCAGGTCTACACCTCACTTGGCCTGGGGCAATGTGCAGTGTAAAAAAGCCGTTCCTTAAAAATAAAAATAAAAACCTTAACGTAGTTTTTAGGTTTAGGCAACTAAAGTAATTGGCCTGCTTGTTGTGAAACTTGAGTAAGTAAGGTCTCCTGGGTGAAAGTCTTTGTTTGTTTCAATACTGGAGAGCCTATAGCCCAGTTGGCATACGTCCTTACAGGATGAACGACGGGGGCACCTCACTTTTGCTGTAGATTAATAATCCTCAGCAGTTAAACACATGGACAGTTGCTGGATAACATACAGGAAAGATGGAGAATTGAATTTCCTTGAGTGGGATGTGAAGAGGATGCTGCCACTTCTCCATGTCAGCCTCCTGCTGCTGCTGCACATAAGCCCTCATGACTGTCTACTGACTCTTGCTCTCAGATGTTAAAAACAGCACACGAGGCCTCCCAAAATAGCTTTCAATGAACTAAAAAAGGAAATAAATTCCAATACAAATAACCCTATAGAACGGAAATGAGGTGGCTAAAAATTAGTCATCAACCAAACCTGTCATATTTTTTTTTTTTCACAGAAGCGATGAATAAGATGAGCTCAGTTGCATATTTGTTTTGCATGGGAAAATATCAGGATGATGCATATCCTTTCCTCCACTGTGAGCCTCAGATAGGACCTGGGAAGATTATGACTGTTGTGGTAGGCCCCAATCAAATGGAGTTATTCTGTTCTATAATAATCAAATAACTGAATTCATCAATCAAAAGTAGTCTTAGACATTCTCCTACTCTCTTGAACTAAATGAAATCTTTTTTTCTCAATTTGCTGCTGGCTACCTCGCAGTTCCGCTTAGTTACACTGGGGGATCCTTTAGCAAACAGACTCGTTGAGACCAAACGCTGCAAATGCTTTTTAAATGCATCTATCATTTCTCGGGCCACAATAATTCAGAAACCAAGTTCACCAACAGCCAAGTAGTCAAACTTTGAATTCAGCCACCAGTTTCATCAAAAACATCCAGACCCAATAAGTGACAGTCCTGCTGAGGTTAAAGAGGCATCATCTGGACGGACTATGTGAGGTTCACTCAGCAGATCCCCTCTGACAAAAAGTATGAAGAGAGAGGAGCAACAAATGTTCAGGAGGTTTTAAGGATCAGAAGCCAACGTGCAGGCAGTTTGATCAGCTGTTAGAATGCTGAGAGTTGAGACACATTTACTGGTTTTATAATTCAGAAATCAATGCAAAATTAAGCCAAAATATTAAGGACACGCAGAAGTGCAACATTTAAGAAATGAAACATCAGCCCTAATGTCCCAATTAGGTGTTTTTTTCTTTATTTTCCGAGCAGCCTGAGTTGATAATCTCACTTCTAAAGGCTTGTGTGTTAATGAGGCTCATAAAGTTTCACTCTGGACTCCCTCTCTCGGGTTACGGCCGACAGCGTGGAGCGGGTCAGAGGGGGCCCGTGTGTGGAAATAGGTGGTAGCTGACACCGAAAATTAAATTGCAATCCAAGCAGGTGGTCTGCAGGGACATTCCCTCTGACGAGCATCAAAAAAAAAAAAAAAAAAATGGACTGTCGAAACTGAGACTAAAAAATATAAATAAACAAAGTTGTCACAATAACACTGTAATGTTGTCAGATGCAGCCTGAGTACTCACCATGTTTGTGAGGCAGTTGCGTTCAGGGTTCCAGTACGGAGAGTAGGTCCTGTCCACGGCGGATGAGTTTTTCAGTGAAACCGTCTCACTCCATGAGTGTGTGTGAGTGTGAGAAAGTTCTTTAAGGGGATTTACTCCTAGTTGGTGCCTCACAAGCATATTGTCTGAGCTGTCAGTGAGAGCCACGATGTTTTACGCTCTGGGTGGAGTCAGAGGTCCGTGTCATCGACAGAGCTGCCGTCCCCCACAGCCCCATTGGCCCAAGAGACCCCCCCGCCCCCGCCTTCCTCTGCAGCTGCCCAACCCCACCACGTTTTGCTTCTTTTTTTCTTTTTTTTTTTTAAACTTAGCTTCATGCCACTCTGTGAACACATCCACCCACACACACACACCATCTTCCTGAAAAAGCAGAAGTAACATCACTCATCATTTACTTTTCTAACTAACTGAGGGATCTTTCTTTTGTGCTTCCTCTTTTCTAATAAAACTGACAAATTCCCCCATATGCGTGACAGACTTATTTGGCAGGGTTGTTTTTGGTGAGGTGGAGGTGGGGGGGTTAGTTTGTTTGAGGCGGAAAAATTCTTGGTGGCTTTACTCGTTGTTGTCCGGACAACACAGACAGCAGCGTCTGGGAGAGTCGGGGTTGGGGGGTTGGGGAATGCAGAGGGGTGATGGGGCAGGGTGACCTTTATATCTGTGGGTGCAGGCTGGAGCTTAGATGGAGGTTTTATCTCCTTTTTCTTAACATTATTTATTTATTTTTTACAATTTGTGGAGGATGTCAAACACATATTTCGATAAAAGAAATGTGTCGACAACATTAAAACAATCAGACATTTCAAGATTGGACTTTTTCTAGGTTTATGAATTAAGCCCTACAGAACAAATACCACGATACATACATGTGTATCTACAAGGACTCTGTGTGTGTGTGTGTGTGTGTGTGTGTGTGTGTGTGTGTGTGTGTGTGTGTGTGTGTGTGTGTGTGTGTGTGTGTTTTAGAAATATGCAGGTTGCTAGCTTTTTGCAGCAACAACTGTGGTCTTAAAATACTCACAGGATATTACCATAGCTGTGGTTTAGGAGCTCTGAAAGGGGACTTTTCACCATCACATTCACAGGAGAGGCTTGTTCCTTTTAATCGTTTGCTAAAAAAATTACTGAATTACAACAAGGGATGCAGACAAAATAGAAAAGAGAAAATAAGACAACAAAACAACTCCGTTGTCAATGACGACAGACAGCTGAGAAATCTGAAGTGTCTGGGCAGAGAGGATTAAAAAAAAAAGGTCAGACTTTAAAACACAGGTTCTGGGTATCATTCACAAAGTGTTATCAAAAAGAGAAAACATATAAAGAAATGGTACTTTGCTCTTAAAAGGCGATCTTCAGTATGTTTACCAGCAACCTTATTTGCCATGTTTGTCTCTCAGGCCGTGGTTACTCTTTTTAATGAGAATGTTGTCATCCGATCGTACCAGGACGTATGAACTGTCAAGTCTGTATGCTCCGAGATCGGATCTCGCTCACATTGGGATCCGATCAGCCAGACTGCATACCGACACGGCCTGGCTCGCTTTGAGTTCTGATCTCTGTGAGGTGTGGACAGCAAGTGGGCACAATCATCACGTCATGTTTATCTCAAAGAGAGGAGCAAAATTGGGACAGGAGCAGAGCTCAGACCTGCTGTCTGAGTCCTGAGGTAAACAAAATAATGGGGGGGACTTCTTTTGCGAAGTATTTTTTGGAAACTAAATGTGTTTATCCACCGTTTTACAGCCGCTCCTTTGACCACCAAATATAACCGATCACTATTCGGTCAGTCAAGACCCATATGCTGACTGAGTTCTGATGTCCCCTACCGATCACAGAAGTCATGCTGAAAAGACAAGTGAAACCACGGCCTATGGGTACAACGAAGTTGAAAAATATAGAAATTACCCTTTAAGTACTGTCCCACAAGTTCCACTGCAAATTAAATGAAAATGAAAGTCACCACGGAACTGGAGGAAGTGAGGAGTTCACTGAGGTCACGGAAAAGGTAGAGTCCAGCATCCCCATTACTTCTAAGACAAGTGTAGATGAAGTGAGAGGGGATAGGAGGTGTAGGAGCGTGGAGGCGGGACACGCCTCAGTCTGTGGTGGTGCGGCGGTACCAGAAGCGGGCCCTGAAGTCGTCGCTGCAGGTCATGAAACCGGGGTTGGTGGGCGAGTGGACGATGCAGCGGACGATGTTGTTGTGTCCCAGAGACAGCAGGTTTTTCCTCTCAGCCGTGCGTGAGTCCCAGCAGCACAGGCTGATGGTGCGCTCGTCCGGCAGCAGCACGTAGTCCTCCGTGTGGTTGAACACGCCCTGAGTGCGATGCATCTGACGGCCGCTCAGCCCCGCCCCTAAAGCAGACAGGACATGTTAACATCACCATGGAGACCACAGCATTTAAATCAAATCATTCTAATTTAAGAATATTTGACCATTCACACATTAAAGAAGATACAATTGAACGCATCATGACAACGTTATAATTTACTTTAGGCCAATAGACATTTTTACTGAATAGAGCTTGAATGCATCATGGTGGTGTTATATCTGGAAATAGTTTCAGCCCCAGAGGCACCCAAGTCCATTTCCCCAGTTTATTTATATTTTAGCAAAGGCTCTGAATATTTATGTCTTTTTTTCTGTCTAATAAATTTGCTAACATTTCTAAAATCCTGTTTTTTCATTATGGGGTATTGAGGGTAGATTGATGAGGCAAAAATGTATTCAAAAGATTTTAGCCTGAGGCAGAAACATGATAATAAAATGGGTTGTGAATATTTCCTGAATGAACTGTAGATGCAGATAAGGAGAGAATGCATTAAGCTAAAGACCAAACTGCTGTCAAGTCAGCGAGATCGGTGTGGGTTCTTTTGTTTCAACTTTAAGTGATGTGAAAGAAGAGGAAGATGCCATGTCTGACTGTAGTGTGGGCTCAGTTTGGCTTCAGTGAAAATACAAAAAGAAACTAAATGTCAATGCAATAGCTGTGGGTTCCAGAGGAAACATGAGCATTATGTTCCATTACCTGGAATAATAATAGTAAAATATTAAGCCAGCTGTTGTGTTTGTTTGATAAAGGCTCCTCAAAAATAATATTCAACCAACTAAATGACCGTTTGTATATCGATCACTCACCCTGTGCTACATTGAATCCTTGAAGAACACTTTGTTTTTCTCTTATGCTTCCACAGTGAACAAAGATGTCATCAATTCCTCTTGATGAATTGAAGTAAATGTGGGCAAATCTACTATCAAACATCTGTTTACAACTCCTGGGACATTAATCTGGGTCATTCATCAAGTCGTCACTATTCCCCAACACTAAAACCTTACTATTTAAAAAAACTTCCTCACTAACAGCAACATTCCCTTGTCAAGTCCTAAGTGTTTTAAATAGTAAGACTTTCCTAATTTTCAGTATTCCTGAAAGATCATGACTTGCCTCAGGAAAAGAAAAACATGTTTGGATATTATTTAGCTCTCTTAAAAAATTAACAAATGATTAAAATTGTGAACCAACCATAATGCTATTATAATAACACAATAATCATGACTTAAACTACCTCCTGGTGCATGGAGCGATGACAGGCGTAAAACCTCAGCCAACACCTACTAACAACCCGCTAAGCATTGTTTGACTGCAGTGAAACGCAGAGATCTGAAACGTGACATGTGGCTGAGGGTTACTGACCAACACACTGCGCAGTCATTAAGACAGTACAAGGCCAGCACATCGTTTGGTCACACTTTTTTTTTTGGTACAGCATTATATTACTCATTAATGCTGCTCTCTTCATCAGGGAGACGAGAACCTCTCCCAGCCGGCAACCCCCAGTTCTGCCGAGTGAAGCCGATGTGGAAGTGTCTTAAACTTGCATTCTCTCTAATGACCATCAGGGGGCGACTCCTCTGGTTGTATAGAAGTCTATGAGAAAATGACTACTTCTCTCTTGATTTATTTCCTCAGTAAACATTGTAAACATGAGTTTATGGTCTCAATCTCTAGTTTCAAGTCTTCTTCAATACAGCATGATGTTCATTTAGTAAATGATGGTCCGTTTAGAGTCAAATAGACCATAAAGCAGAGTATGCTTTAGGGCGGGGCTACAGTGATTGACAGGTCGCTGCCACTACAAGAGCCGTTATGACATCTCTTGTAGTGGCAACTACAACTTTTGGGACCTGGGGGTTGCTGCCTTGTAGCATCAAATCCATTTTGAACTTAAAGTATAATTTTAGTTCAATCCAGCAGGACAACAATCCTCAATATATTGCTACAAAGTACCAAGGTGTTTTTATGAACAGTCTTCTTTCTCCAAGTCAGTTACCTCAAACCGATCACATGTTTCACTAGCTGAAAGAAAGAAGCTGGTGATCACACCTGACAGAGCAACACCATGGAAGATACCTAGTGTCTCCTGAGTGTCTGAGGTAAAAGGTTTCCATAGTGATTGACCAAAAGCTCTTAAGTAATTCATCAATCATACATCACATTAACACAGACTTCATTGTCTTCTAACCCAAATTATTGGGGGGAAAAAAACACACATTGGTTTCTAAGAAGGAAAGACACGTCACTCTGCCACCGCAAGAAATAACTGCCTATACTTGATAAAAGATGATGGCATCTGTGACTAAAAATGATCTGGCTTTCCTACTATGAATGTAAAATGACAACAGCTGAAGCTGCAACACTCTGCATGTTCCTGATAATGTGGTCAGTGTGACGAAACAGTCTGTCTGTTACGTGATACAACATTTGTAGAAATGATGACACTGTTCCTGCTCCGTAAATTGTATTTCTGCTCAGGTTGGTGTTAACACAACGGTTGCATGTTGGTGCTCATGGTGAAAAAAACTAAACAACCTTTGAATCAACTCTGACTGGACATCCATGTAAAAAGGTACATGGATTTCTCCTTTAAATATATTGTATCACAACATGTGACCAAATCACTGTGGCCGTAACTAAAAGCATCCACCTTACCTGTGTACTTGACCAGGGTCCGGCCAGTGGAGATCTCCCACAGTTTGACCACGGAGTCTTTGCCGCTGGACAGGATGTACTTGGAGTTCTTGGAGAAGATGGCGGAGCACACCTCGGCTCCGTCGTGGGCCTTCTCGAAGGTGGTCACGCAGCGGTTGGAGACGCCGTCCCACAGCTTGATGCTGCCGTCCTTGCTGCAGCTGACGTAGCTGTTGGCGCTGGGGTTGTAGCCCACGCCGCTGATGGTGTCCGTGTGCTGGTCCAGCGGGTTGCAGGACACAAAGCACTGGAAGGTGTTGACGTCATAAAGGCGGAGGGTGGGGTGCTGCGTTCCCACCAGCAGGAAGTCGCCCGATGGATGGAAGGAGATTGAACGCAGCATTTCGGCTTCCTGATGGGAAATGGATGAGGTGAGGATTGGATTACCAGAGAGTTATAGCGGTCAGCATAGAATTAAGAAATGAAAATGTTGTAATTTCCCAGCCTTGTTTATGTTGGCTTAACCAATTTCTATGTAACTCGTCATCTCCACTTTCAACAGAACACTTGTTATTTACCCGAAACCTATGGGGAAAACTGGAGACATATTGTGTTCAAAATCTAACCTGTATATATTTAAATGCTCTTTTTGCAGAGGGCTTGGAGTAGTCAAACAGCTTGAGGGTGTAATCTCTTGAGCCAGAGGCTAGAATCTGTTCAGTGGGATGGAAGGCGAGGCAGGTGACCTCGTCTACGTGGTCATACAGTGTCCGAATCACGGGGTGATTTTCCATGTTTTGCTGCGCCGTCTCATTCATCATCACCTGAGATGTAAAGACACAAACACACAAAAGAAAACGGTTAACATAACCCTTGCTGGATAAAAAAAATGGTGAAGTGTGCTCTGATCTGAAATCTGCCTTACCTCAATAGGCATGGCGCTCTTGGCCAGCATCCGTTCCGTGTCCAGGATCTTGATGGAAGCGTCCGCAGAGCCAGTGGCAATCAGCTGGCCATCGCGGCTGTATGAGGCGACGCGGCACGGGCCCTTATGGGACGTCACGTAGCAGGTCTCGTACTCCGACGCCTCAGGGGACATGGTCTGCACATCGGCATCAAACTCCAGATCAATGCCCACACCTGGCGCCACTGTGTCTGAGCGCCCGATGGCGTACTGAACTGCACTGTCATCGTTCTCCATCCCTGGAAGAAAAGAAAAAAAGGATGGAACTTAAACAATCAGGGCCTCCCGAACCATCACATAACTCTTAACATGCGAGACATGTAAGGGACCAAGTCTCACCTATCTTTGCCAGCTGCATGAGCTGTTCAGAGGGCGACACTACATTCTGTGGTTTGACCTCAGTGATGAGAGTGTTGGCGATGTTGGTGTATCCGTCGTAGAGCAGCTGGCTTATGATAAGCCTGTACAGGTGCTGTCGGTCCTTCAGGGTTGGTTTGGCACGATACATGATGGGTCCGCGTGACCGGAAGAGGCCCCCTTCAATAGTGACAAATTAGCTGGCTGAAATAAGACACAACATCAACAATTAATCTTTTGACTAAGTTAGCCGTTGTTAAATTATCTCTGTCTCAGAAGACGGCAATGTTATGTAATGCAGTATTGGAGCAACGTAGCTGTTTGCTACAATATCTATCATACGTTTTTAAAAGTGCACCGTTAGCTGGGACAGCTTCAACAAATGAATGGAACTTGTGCTTAGCAGTGCTGCTAATAATGCTAGCTTTGTTGCTACAGTCTGGACAGAGCAAAAACGACAGAGAAGTACACGTGCGGATTCAAACCCTGAATCGGCTGGACGCCTGTACTGTGACACAACGGCGTTATGTGCCATTGGAGGTCACGAGCTGAATATTACATTTGGAAACATAAAAATATCTAACCCTCTTCAAACTTCCAATGGCGCTCCTGGACCCAAACGTGCGTTACGCCGCACGCATCACCCTACTACGTCACAGTGCGTAAAGACCAGAGTGAGGTTGCCTTCATGGTAAACAGAATTTTCAGATTAAAGGTGCACGGTTAATCATTGCATATCGGAGTTATACTTATATAATGAAAGCAGCACGGAGAGTGTTTATTGGTATAATTGTCAACAACTTAAACTGTAAAATGAGACGTTTAGGGAGATAAATGGTGGCCACGCGATGACTATTTAAAATAAATAAATGACACTTTCAGATTCGTCATCTTCGTCCTTCCTCACGTAAGGCTCTGTTTCTGTTACAAGAATAATAACAAATTAAACTTTCCGTTAATATAACAGCCTTTTTTTTCACTTAGCAATTAAAATAGTTTAGGCTTACCGTATGTTGCATTTAGAAGGTACTTGAAGGCAACATGCCTTTAGTGCAGGCCAAAACACTTAAAACGACGAAAAACACAATATTTCCTTTGTTACTTTATTTCTCAAGTGTCCATGCAAAAACAATAACCACAGTTTACTTAGCCTTTAATTCAGCCAATCGTGAAACAGCTATTTGATTGACCTAAAACAGGGGTCTCAAACTCGCGGCCCGCGGGCCAATTGCGGCCCGCTAGACGATATTTTGTGGCCCCCACCTTAATATGAAAGTTTCATGTTAGTGCGGCCCGCGAGTTTTATATGAATGGCACTTTACAGTGTTGTGTGCGGAGCTGAACGAACCTACCAATCACGGTGGGGTATATGGCTCTCGGGGGCGGGACATCGACCGGGCTTGATGCAAGCAGAGAAACATTCTCAATGAGTGACAGTTACAGCAGCGTTGCCATGGAGAGTTCTCTTCCGTGCCTGGCTGGCTGACTCGTTTCTATTAAACGCGGACATTCGTCCCAGCGCGCTGCATTCACAACACCTCCAAAAGAAAGTTTTTTAAGTTGCTGCCCAGCGGGACATTATACGTATATATGTCTCTCTCTGACAAAATAAATCAAAGTGATGCGTACGCGGCGAGATAAAAGAAAAGTAAGAAAATAATGTAGCCTAATGTGGTCTGCAGTCACATACCGACACCTGTCCGTCGGCAATAACAGTCCCTGATAACCCGGACCAATTATAGGGTCGCACCGTTATTTGGGGGTCATTATTTTTTTATTTGCATTGCCTCACACGATGAACACTACATATATTTCTATATTCAATTCAGTTTATTTTGTATAGCCCAGAATCACAAATTACAAATTTGCCTCAGAGGGCTTTACAATCTGTTCACATGCGACATCCTATGTCCTTCCCTCACATCGGCACAGGAAAAACTCCCCTAAAAAACCCCTTTAACAGGGAGAAAAAAGGAAGAAACCTATGGGAGAACGACAGAGGAGGGATCCTTCTCCCAGGATGGACAGAATGCAATAGATGTCATGTGTACAGAATGAGCAGCATAACAGTTCTTAGATACAACACATTCAATGTATATGACATAAATTATTCATATAATAAGACTACTTATAATAACAGCAGCAATTATTACAGTAGAATTATAGCCATGAAAATAGGGATAGTAATGTGACTAATAATAATAATCGAAGTAGCAGTGGGTGTCAGTCGGCTCACAGCAGGAGGCACGACTACGGTCCAGGTACCACAACGATTCATGGAAACCTGCAGAACGAGAAAGCAAAAGGGCTTCAGGGTGGAAGTAAAGCTAAAATGCTTAATGGTACAGGTAATAGTAATAGTAATGTGACTAGTAATAATAATAATGGTGGTAGCAGTCGGTGTCAGCAGGGCCGTAGCAGGATGCACATCCACGGTCCAGGTACAGCCACGATTTATAGAAGCCTGCGAAGCGAGAAAGCACAAAGACTCCAGGGTAGAAGCAAGTCAATAAGCGTAATAGTACAGGCAATAATAATAGTAATGTGACTAATAATGATAGTGGTAGTAGTAGTGGGTGTCAGCAGGGCCTCAGTAGGTGGCACGATGACAGTCCAAATATAACCCAGATTCCTGGGAACCTGCGAGGCGAGAAAGCACAAGAACTCCGGGGAAGAAGCAAAATCAGTAATGTGCATAAATAGGAGATTAATACATAAAGAAGGAGGGAGAGAAGAGGAGAGAGGAGCTCAGCGTATCCTAGGTAGTCCCCCGGCTGTCTAGGCATATAGCAGCATATTTAGGGGCTGGACCAAGGCGAACCTGAACCAGCCCTAACTATAAGCGCTATCAAAAAGGAAGGTCTTAAGCCTGCTCTTGAAAGTGGTGATGTCATAAACACGGCTAAACACGACAGTGACACCAAGTGGAATTAAAATATATTCCACAGCCCCAAACATGTCTTTTTCAAAGCCTGCAGTGAAGAGAAAGGTTGGTGATGAGCACAGACAATTCCAGGAAAAGTGGGAGATGCAATATTTCTTTGTTCAGCACAGGGGCACCCCGACGTGTCTTATTTGCACAGAGAAAGTTGCGGTGCACAAGGAATACAATTTGAAACGTCATTACACAACTAGACATGCTGAGGAGTATGCAAAATACCAGGGAGATGAGAGAGCCAACCGGGTTGCAAATCTTAAAACATGTCTACTGAGGCAACAAGATTTCTTCAAGAAAGCAACCAAAGAGAATAATGCTGCAGTCGAAGCTAGCTACGTGGTTAGTGAGATGATTGCTAAGGCGGGAAAGCCATTCACAGAAGGTGAATTCGTCAAAAAGTGCATATTACAGGCTGCAAGTATAGTCTGTCCGGAAAAGAAAGGTCAGTTTAGCAACATCAGCCTTTCTGCCAACACCGTAGCAGAGCGCATTTCTGACCTGTCAAGTAACATTTATGATCAACTGTGTGAGAAAGCCAAATATTTCAGTGTATACTCAGTCGCTCTTGATGAGACCACAGACATCAGAGACACTGCCCAGCTCGCAATGTATGTCCGTGGTATTGATGACAATTTTGAAGTGATAGAGGAGTTGCTCACAGTAATTCCAATGCATGGAGATATTTCACCAGCTGTGTGATGCCATTGAGAATGCCGGTTTGCCATGGAAGAGGTTTGTTGGAATAACAACCGATGGAGCGCCATCAATGACAGGGAGGAAAAATGGACTGGTGGCACTTGTTCAAAAAAAACTGGAAGAGGAGGGTGTAGAGGAGGCCATTGCTCTGCACTGCATTATCCATCAGCAGGCCCTTTGCAGCAAATGCCTGAAGTTTGACAATGTGATGTCTGTCGTTGTGAAATGCATCAACCAAATCAGATCCAGGGGCTTAAAGCACCGAAGGTTCTGTGCTTTTTTAGAGGAAATAGAGTCAGAATATGGGGATGTGCTCTACTTCACCGAGGTACGTTGGCTCAGCAGGGGAAACGCCTTGAAGAGATTTTTTGAGTTGAGAGCAGAAGTGAAAGCCTTCATGGAGAAGGATGGGGTGGCTGTTCCTGTGCTAAGTGATCCCAAATGGCTCATGGACTTAGCTTTTCTTGTTGATATCACACATGAGCTTAATGTACTGAACAAGAAGTTACAAGGCCAGGGGCAACTCGTCAGTGCTGCTTATGACAACGTGAGAGCATTCTCCACAAAACTTGTGTTATGGAAAGCCCAGCTCTCTCAGACAAACCTTTGCCATTTCCCAGCATGCAAGGCACTCGTGGATGCAGGCACACCATTCAGTGGTGAGAAGTATGTTGATGCCATTTTGAAGCTACAGGAGGAATTTGATCACAGATTTGCAGACTTCAAGACGCACAGAGCCACATTTCAAATTTTTGCGGACCCCTTCTCCTTTGATGTGCAAGATGCCCCTCCTGTGCTTCAAATGGAGCTCATTGACCTGCAGTGCAACTCTGACCTCAAAGCCAAGTTCAGGGAGGTGAGTGGAAAAGCAGACAAGCTTGGGCAATTTTTGAGAGAATTGACCCCCAGCTTCCCTGAGCTTTGCCTTTTTGGGAGCACATACTTGTGCGAAAAGCTCTTCTCCACCTTGAACTTCAATAAGTACAAGTACAGGTCCAGACTTACTGATGATCATCTTCAAGCCATACTGAGGGTCTCAACTGCTTCCTCCCTCAAGATAAATGTGGCTCAGCTATGCAAGAGGAAGCGCTGCCAGGTCTCTAGCAGCAAGGAGTAGGCAAGAGAAGCCATGTTCAGAAGAACAGTTCATGTTCTTCAATGTTCCATTCATGTTCAGGACAATTCATGTTCAGAACAACCCATTGAGGTTAAAGAACTGTTAATAAAGACGTTTAAATCTGAATACAGCAGATATAGAAGACTGAAGAAACCACACATAGTTGCTGACTAGAGAAATCTAATTATTATTATTTTATTTATTTATTACTGATTTATTTACTTATTAATTCTTAATTTGTTTATTTATTTTTTCATCTTATTTTGTGTTAAAAAAATAAAAATAAAGACATTTGAGAAGATTGGAATTTTTTTAACAAAGCTTTTCTTGTGGAATACCCGATGCGGCCCAGCCTCACCCAGACTCTGCCTCCAGCGGCCCCCAAGTAAATTAAGTTTGAGACCCCTGACCTAAAACTTATAAACAACAATTTTGATAACTCATTCATAGTTTAAGTTGGATGATTTATATTAAACAAAAAAGCTAAACATTAGGTGTTTCCAGCTTCTAAATTGTGATAGTTTGTTGGTTCCCTCTGTTTAATATAATATAAACATGTCTTAGAGTGTTGCTCAGGCAATAAAAAGCAGTAGGACCAGGTATCTTCTTTTATCTTGGAAACTGTGAAGAGAAATTCTCTCCATGATATTTAATAGTCCAAACGATTTATCGGTCTTGAAAACAACAAAATATTAAGCCTGGCTTTAAATGTGCTTCACTTACCCAAATTTCCAACACATAAGTAATTTATATTTGGCCCAGCAGAGGGTGCACAAGTACTGCAAGCTGTGAGCTTCTGCTCAGGATTGAGCACAGCTTTGTTGCCATAATTGCAGTCTTTGCTTGACGGTTGTATGCTTGAAGATGCCTTCTGCTGAGCTATGTGATGAACACCGCAGCTAAGACCGTGTCATAGATTAAAAGAGAGACAATTATTATGGTTTAGAGTTTAACACACTGACAGGTATACGTACTGTGTTAGGCAGCCTGTAGCAATGGTGTTATTAGTATTGGTGATGAAGACAAAAATGGGGCATGAGGCTGATATTCTTCATCCACTGAAAAGGCACAAGTGAACATGTGAATGGATATAGGCCTCCAGCTATTCAGCACCCATCCACCCACGCAGAGTCTCTCAGTTGCCACTTCCTGCAATGTGGCTCATCGCTTCGTTTGCTGGCAAAAGAAGACAGAACCGGAGTGTAAAACATGCAGATGGATGGTGGTGGCTTAGCCGGTTAGAGAAATTGGCCTTTTAAAACGATACATCTGTCATTTCATGTGCAAGTGTGAAGAGGCAGGCAACTTCACAATCCTCACAATATTAAGTAATATTTTGAGAGTAAAGGGCAAAGATCTATTTGTCTCAGGTGATTAAAGATGCACTTTAGTTGTTCTTGCATGGTGACATTAGCTGTTTCAGCATCGTATAAGATGTCGGCCTATTGGTGACTGCTGGGGCTCAACATGTCTGACAATTTCACTCCATGGCAAAAGAAAATCCCCAACCAATTTATCCACTTGGATAAATGTCTAAATAACTGCAACATAAAGTTCAGAGGCTCAGCAACTGGGAGACCAAGAGAAGGAGCAGAACACTTTTTCTTGCTCTCTGGTCGCTGCAGACCATCAGCTGTAAAACTTGACTCAACCCCCGTATCCTAGTAACCAGAGTAACAAGGCCAAAATATCAACAACATTAAACGCCTGCTGACTGTTTTGGAGAGGACATCTGTGCAAATCCATATAGACTCATACTGTGATTGAAAAAACATTGCATCTGACTCAGTCCTGCAGGGTGGAAGCATAGTTGCAGGCATGTTTGTGGAGACTGTGTGCTGTGGTAGAAAACATGCGTGGTAGGAGGTGTCTTGTTTCCATGTCAACACAAAGCATGCTCTGGATCGGGCCTGCAGTTGCCTTGGAGACCAACTAGAGTCTGTAGCAGCAAAAATGATATAAAAAGTATTTGTTTTCTTTCAGCAGATGTCATCTGATAATTGCACAGTGGATCCCACACGATGACATACTGTTCATAAAAGATTGCAGCTTTGAAAACATCACTAACATTAGAGCTATTGAGTGTAGGAATACCTTAGAATTTTTTCACGTATTCACATTTAAAAGAAAATGAAAAACTGAAAGCAGCTGTAGACATTGCTTTTGTATTAAAGTTCAGCAGTTGGCATTTGGAAAAATGTACACACCTAATTGAAAACAACAATCAGAGCCAGAGTCTCTAGCGTAGCTCTCAAATCACTGCTCGTCAGACGGACGGCTGGCTAAATAGGTAGCTAATCGAGTGCAGGTTAGTTAGGTAGCTAAGCTAGGGCTGGCTAGTTAGCTTGACCATCTGTGAACCTGTTTTGCACTCCCCAGGCGAAGGACCATTAGACCGAGTGGCAGGTCGCTGCTCGGCTCATTTTCTGCACCCAGAGTAGCATTTGAGTATGGTTGAATTAGCAAGCTAGCTAGCTAACAAGCCAGCCGCTCATTGTGTGCCACTGCAACGTTGCCTTGTCTCCCTCCATGCATCAGAGCTCCCCCCTATCTTGTGTCTGTACAATTTTTGCTGGGGGACACCGGGCACCGTTCATCCGCATGTATTGCCCATGCTGCAGGGACAGAAAGCTTGTTGAAAATCTGCAAAGTTTCCGTTTAATTCTTGTGTTTTAATATTTTTTTAAACTCATTGTTATGGTTTTACAACCTGGCGTAATTTCCAGCCGCAACAGCAGGCAGCTGTTAAAAAAACAAAAAAAACACACTTTGATAAATCCACTAAAGCCTACATTACAAGACCCAACACCTAAAAGCTCCCCCAAGGAAAATACTGTTAGCTCTGTCAGCACTGCTGCCGTTGTTTGCATTGTTAGCGCTGTTAGCTGCAAGCCACAGGCTCAGGAGTTTTGCGGAGGCAATGGATATGAATGTGGTAATGGTCACCTTTAAGTTAGCAACTAATATTTAGCTAAAAAGACAGATATTTTTCTCAGGAGATGGTGGAGGCCAATATCGAGTTAAAATCAAAACAAAAAAATAAATTTATACAGGTTTTAAAAAGTTATCCAATTTAGTCACAGTGTAGTTATGCCAACCACATTATACTATTAATTACCAATCCTGCAACAGGCCACATGAGGCTACGCACAATGTGTAACGTACCACTCTGACAATTTTCCAGGTCAGGATACGTTTCTTCTTTCTTGCTGTCCAAAAAGAGACACATACTGATGTACCAAGGGTGTCACTGGCACTTAACATTGCTCGTTAGGTGGCATGACTATGGGACAAAAAGTGGGGGTATGTGAAAAATGTGTTGCATTTGTCTTTTTATGTCGCTGTGAGCCGTTAAAAAAAAAGGTTGACACGCATTGTGTATATCGGTTTAATCTTTAACAAGTTGAAGAAAACTGCTGCCAAAAATAAGACATCATTTCCTCAGGATTTGCCAGATTCCTGATTTTGAAATGGAGCAATATGTGCAGAATTCTCAAGAAGACGTTATGATTTCAGAAAAAGGGCAAACCGCACTACTGTATAAGCATGTAACGAAAAAGCATGTGAACTGGTGTACCCTCTGCAGAATGATACATGCTCTATTGGGGGCTGTGGTTGGAGGTGGGAGATTCACTCCAGCCACTCACAACTCATCCATTTGTTCTCTGCCTTAGAGAGAGTCAGAGCGGCGCATCCACATTAGCTTTGCTGCACCCTGGTCCTTGTGGGTGTATGAAATACAGTGCGTGGGAGGAAGTAGGTAGGTGGGGGAACAAGTAGGCCTATATAAGTGAGCCTGGAACTGTTGATGGTAAAGTCAGCCAGCGTGAGTGCTGAAGGTAAGCTCGCCTCCGTCACTTCACTTCCTCTTCCTAGCAGTCACTTTCACTTCTGCACCAACACTCTGTATTAACCTTAAATCCTTCCATCTGTGTTGGGGGCCTGATCACTCTGTGTAATCTGTGTTTTCAACTTGTCCTCCGGAAGTCTTTGTTTGACAGCAACACACCCACCCAGCCAGTCAGCAAGCCCTTCTCCCCTCCCTCCCTCTCCTTCTCTCTGCCTCGCCACTTCTCATAGTGCATCTTCTCTCTCATTTGCATTTGTTCCGCTTCCTCAACAAGAAACAGTTCATGTGAAAGAGCTGTGAGGGATTGGGGAGGAACACACTTACCCGGATGACAGAACAGATTGAAACAAGCACAGAGGCTGGGGCTGTTAAGTGGAGGAGGCCGTCTCAGCTGGACAATGGTTGCTGAGTGAAGTGCAATGTGGGAAAGGTAAGTGACTTCTGTAGGATGTTTTTTTTATACAGTTTTCTGTTGTGGCTGACTTTAGGAATGTTCTGGTTCCTCGTTCTGTAGTTCGTACCTACACTCTGTGATGGCAACACCAATTTAGTCTTCTCAAACATCCCCTCCTCTTCCCCATGTTTACATTTTCATGCCACCCATTTTTGCCAATGCTTGTGCTTTCTATGAGCAGAAGCTGGTTTACTGTACAGTTTGACCTGTTTTTAAACCCATTCCACCAGGTGCACACAAGTGCTTGTAGAATAAAACATCCCTTTGAATAATTAAAAAGTGGGATGCACTGATAGCGATATCAGGCCGATACTGACTCAAACAGCTGGATAGGGTATCATGACAATGCAGCCGATCTAATCAGTTCATTTTTCTTCTTTATATACTATATACAATATATACTGGAATTTTAATTTTAAGTTTGACCAATTTGGTGCTGTATTAAAAAGGTTTACAAGTGAGTTGTATTTCCTGTTTATTTTGAGGATGTTTTACTTCTTAATTAAACACAGGTATTGGATCAGTGCCCGGTACCGGCTGATACCAAAAGCTCAGGTATTTCTACAGGGACTGAAAAAGTCAGATCGGTACATCCCTGATTCAAAGGTTCACACTACAGTGGTATGTCTTTATGGAGTTGCAGTATGTGTGACAATGTGACATAATAACATATCTGACAGGAAGTGAAAGTACATTACAGTGAGAGGGTAGTTCCTTAGTTAATAATTATTGAGAAAGGCATTCACATTGCTCCTTGTTTTTACTCAAACATGAACAGACACAAACTTTTCCTCAGTTCACAGAACCACAGAAGCCACTAGTGCTCGTGCTATACAACTAGCAAAGCACGTGCTTGACGAGAACTGCTCCTCTGTGGCTGAATTCTGCAAAATCACATAGAACTTACATGGAGGAGCAGCATCACAGCAACAGGAAATAAAATTTGCTTGAACCAATACAGGCTGTTCCTCTTTTCACATAGGTGGCTTCTTTACGCTCCGACTGCATTACTGCACAAATGTGACATTCTGACGGGAGACAAAGCCGCCACATGCCACTGTGAACATCAAGGGTGTGCCATTTAATTGGCACAGCCTGGTGACAGAGGCAACCGCTAATGTCAGCAGACACATTTCATTTGGGGAGATGAAAGCCTCTGATAGGAATATATCTGCTCTCACTCCATGATGTGAGTCACTCTCCTACATCATTCCTCCGTTTCTCTCCACACTCTATACACAATTCCATGCGTGTGTGTATTTCCACTGCCTGTAATATATCTTCAGAGTTGTATTCCTACTCCACCTGCTCTTGAAATACAAGGCAGATATTCACTGCTTTTCACTGGAGAGGCTTTTCAGATATATATTTTATTTTGCTGCTGTAGAGTCATTGCAAACCATATATGTGTGGATTTTATCAACCAGCAAGACATCCAGACTGGATTAAGTAGCCATCTGTCCTAAAGGGTACTGCATATATTTCATCATGACCTGCTTCAGTACATTTATTCCTTTTTTTCTATTCCACTGGGTTAAGAGCAAGACCTGTAAAACATCCCCGCTCAAAATAGATGGATCGGCCCTGTTTGATCTGAGGCAAAGCAGAGGTCTAATGCAAACTGTTGTTATCTTACAGGTAATTAGAGATCTGGCACTGGTACATCACGACAGCAGCAGGGTTACCATGGAGACTGGCAAGCCGGGATTGGGGAGTGCTCCAGTTCACATCAGCTCCGTTGCAGCGCAGACAGAGAAAAGGATGGACATCCAGGCCCCGCTGACGGCTCTTTACATCAACACGGTGCCTGCACTACCAGCGCAACCTTACCCCCTCCAGCCTCCTGCTGGCACCCTGGAGCCAGCCACACTCCATCTGGCCATGCCGCCGCTTTACTCCAAGGAGACGCTCCCCTTCCTGACACTCCATATTGCTGGTGGATTGCAGTCTCAGCCGGGATTGAGTCTGGCAGCTGCCGCTCATGTAGCTAGACCCAAGTCGGCAGGGAAGCACGTGTGTCCTCACTGTGGACGGGACTGCATGAAGCCCAGCGTGCTTGAGAAGCATCTCCGCTGCCACACCGGGGAGCGGCCTTACCCCTGCACCACTTGTGGAGTTTCCTTCAAGACTCAGAGCAACCTCTACAAACATAAGCGTACACAGGCTCATGCCCGCCTCTCGTCTGAATCAGAGCAGAGCAGCCTGGATAGCATGTCTGGCTCTAGAGACACCTGTACCTCCAGTTTGTCTCTGGATGAGCGCAGCGTGGATTCGGGAAGCATGGACAAGGAAGCCACACCACCTGCTGATGAGATAACCTGTCCTGCCAGTAATGCAAATGTCTTCTCTGTAAAGACCCAAGGTTCTGTGAGTGAGCAGAATGCTTTGACCCCTGCAGGTCAGAAGACGGAAGCAAATGAGGTAGCAGAAAAACAGAGGATGGGAAACGAAAAACCTCCGGCAACTGCCAGTCGACATCTTCCCCTTCAGAGGCAAGAAGCCACTCTGTTCTCCAAGCAGTGGGAGAGCTCAGTATCCCGAGGAAAATCGCAGAGCCATGAGAGCACAGACTCTGGCTTCAGTGAGAGCGGTGACCACTACCCAAGCCCCGGCAGCGTTTTACCCGACTACAGTATGGATTCCCTCACCGAATCCACCAAGGAGCATCTTGAAAAAACCGCCAGCACACAAACACCTTCTGGACCTGCAAGGGATCAAGAGCAGAAGACGCTGGAGGAGCGCATATCTAAACTGATATCAGAGAATACAGCTGTTGTTGAGGACAAACAGCTAGAGAATGTAAGGCCGCGGAAGACAGTTTTGTCAAAGCAGGGTAGCATTGACCTCCCCATGCCGTACACCTACAAGGACTCCTTTCATTTTGATATGAGGATAAGTAAGGCTCCGAAAGTTGGGTTACAAAGAAGCAGGAACCCCGACCTCTACAGCTCTGTACCAACTCAGCGATCCAACACCGTGGAACATGCCCCCCTAACCCGCAGCAGCTCCCTCCCTTTCAGCGTTACCCTCCTGCAGCCTGAGAGGAGCAGCCCAACCTCTTCCTTTCAGAGCGATTATGTAACTCTTGTCCGGAGGGGAAGCTCTGGCCAGATCAATCCAACAGGTTTTGCAATGAAGCCTGTGAACCAGCATTCATCCGCCCACCGCCCATTGGTCCGGCAGACAGCCGTAGACGGCAACCACGCAACAGACGGTCTCTTCACGAATCCATCTGTGGAGGAGGCGTGCTCCGGCAGCCTCAGCTGCGATGGGGATGGCGGTGACATTTGTGGAGAGCCAAGCAACAGAAAGTTCCGGAGGAAGAAGACACAAAAGTTTGCCTACAACAAGTGGTACATGTACGGGGGAGGGACGTTTAAGAAGCTCTACACCGATAAAGGCTGCGATGATGGTGTGCGCAAAGGCAGGAAATGTTCGGCAAACCCAGAGCACGAGGTTGTTCAGGGCCTGCTGAAAAGGTCGTCAACAGTTCCGAAGGAGAGGGCAACAACAATGAACTTCACAAGCAGCAGTGTAACAGCGTGCCAACCAGACTGCCCTCCTACCAAACTATCCATCGTCTCTGCTGTGGATGTGAATGTCAAAGCTGGCCAGCCTCATACATCATGCAACTCTCTCAAGACTCCATTTCGGAGAAACCTGTCTTTGTCAGTACTGCCATTATCTTCTGCTGGATCATTGGTTAGCCACCAAGCAGACAGCGTGAGTAGAGCCGAGGCAGGGAAAACAGTTGATGAAGAAAAAAGAACTGACTCCACCTTGCAGCTGTGTGGAGCCCATGTTCCCTCAGACAGAAAAAAACAGAAAACCGATGACAAAAAAAATTGTCTTCTGGAGATGGAAACCAACCCAAACACAGAAACCCATCCCCGTCCCTCTGTCATTGGCAGTGCACCTCAGCAGGATATAAATCTCAGTCATATCAACCTCCAGAAAAATCAGAAACATACTGAACTCACAGCAGCTCTCTTCCCAAAGTGCAAAATCAATGTAAATACACCATCCGTCAGCTGCACGCCTGTCACTTCAACACCCTCCCCTGCCAAGGCCAGCTTCCTGCCCAAGTACCAGCTCAAGTTACCTAATGCCTCTGAACCTGATTCAAATCCTTCACAGGGTGTTGTGGATAAACCACCTGGAACTGGTGGCCGCACTATCACCTCTGCTCTGTCATCTCCTTGCACCGAGATAACCTCGCTCTCGGTCAAAACTTCCGAAAAGAAATTTGACGTTCCTGTCACCTCCCCCTTGACTTGTGAAACTAAAAAGACAAATGCTCTCAGTTCTGTACGAGACCAGCTCCCTGCGCCTTGCACAGCAATGACCCTTTGTCAGGTTGAAACGCAGAGACTGAATCCAAATACAACATCTTGTTGTGCTGTAGTGCACAGGCCATTTTCAACAACCACAATAACCACAACCTGCCTGCAAAATGATCGAGCAGGATTATGCAGCACTTCAATACAGCCCTCCCAATCTGCAGCAGGTTTAGCTCCTTTGCAGTTAATCCGACCTGTTGGGCCTATGTTTCCTCACTTCCCTGCTACACCTACTGTAGCCACAGCAAACAATCAGTCATCTGCTGCTTTCAGTACGGCTTTGGCACAAGGTCAACCTATCCCCAACCCCCCTCTGTCACGCACACAACTCTCGCCAGCATCAGACCCTTTAAAAGGTGCATATACCACCCCAGTCCTACCTCGTCACATTGTACCATTTGACCAGATGCAGCCAGATGCCCAGAATGTGTTTCACGTTCACACGGCAGACCTCCAGATCTGCTTTCAGATCATATCTGATGAGCAGCTGGCTCTCATTGAACCCCAGATCGAGAGGCAAGCAGGTAGCGCCGTTTCACAGAGGCGGGAAGTGGAGGCAATCAAAAACGCAGCTCAAAGCTTTATCACCATGGAAAATAGCAATGATGGAAGGGGCCATCAACAGCCAGGACATCAACAGGAGTTGGACCAAAGTGAGTCTTCACCCACACTTGACAAAGAGAGAATAAAACCTTTGCTGACTGCACAATTTGAGACGGCAGAGCCAAATCTCCACCTGACCAAACCCAGTGATTCCACTCAGGATACAGCATCAGCTGAATCTACAGGCCCTGTAGCTCTAGCCTTGCCGCTACGCCCACATAAACAGGGTCATGTAAACAAGGTCACTGTGACTCAGAGCTGTACGGGCAATGTTATGACAACTGCTGCTTCGCTCAAAGGTGTAGAGTCAGGGAGGAGCCAAACTTCTGAGCAGGAGCAAACCCTTTCTCTGCACCGTTGTGCTGAGGAGCAACTTTTGCCGAACAGGAGGGTCAGCCAAGGCGGACTGCTCTCTAAAACACATTCTGGCCAACACAAGCTCAACCTGACTCCTCTCTCTCCCAGCAAAGTAAATCAGAATAATAGTGAAAGACTGGGCAAAGAAAGCAAACTTCAATATCAAGCAGCTCCAGGTAGTGTAGGCACAATAAGAGCCACGGGCGAAGTCTCTGTGTGCAAAAGCAGCAGGTCAGAAAGAGGGGAAACCCACCCCCCCCTTCAGTCTGGGCTTGGTCAGGCTGTCGGTGCTGCATGTGCTGATGAACGTTCTTGGTCAGTGTCGCCATTATCCATCAATAAATGCAAAGCTTCCAAACAGTTGAACCAACAAGTGTCCATATGCTGCAACAATCCGATGGAAACTACATTATCAGAGGCTCCGGATTCATCTAAGTGTGCGAACATGGGATGTGACAGGGTTGGACCTCCGGACAATTCTGCCCCTTCACAGGAAGTGATTAAGAATGTTATCAGCTCCACCCATTCAGAAAAGCAACTCGCTCAGTTTATGTCAGTTTCTTCTAACATCCAGTTGGAAAGACCCAAAGACACACCAGCTGAGCTTATAAGTATTCAGAGCCCTACTGCAGGTATATATGACTATTTTTATTGTGTTAAGTATTCATATTGCATATGATCTGAATGATATACAGTGCACAGTGTGAATTTGTCATTTTGTTGTCCAGAACATTGGATTTAAAGGTGCTCAATACAAAATTTAGAGCATATCCATATTTCTGCTATATCAATCAATCAATCTGAGTATCGAATTGAACAACTTTAAGGGTTGTTTGATGATGTTCACATCCACATTAGGGGAAAAGTTCAGGTCTTTTTTGGTATATAGTCCCCCGATTCTGGGACAATGTAGAAACATAACCTGAAACATACAGTATGGACATGGAAACCAACGGTTGAGCTAAGTCAATGGCCTCGGTCTGGTCTTCAACCGAGGTCTGAGCGAGGTCTGAAGTCCCAGGTTCACTGTCCATGGTGTGTGCTTGTATGGGCCTTTAAAGCAAGGGTTGGCATGTTCTTCAAAAATGCATTACAAAAAATGTCTCTTTATATCCCGACAGTAATCAATAAATCAAATGCTCCAAAATATCTGAATTCTAATAATTTTGGGGGAGTGTCTATGGAGGGAGGCCTGAAGGTAGGGGCTCTCAGTGTTGCTGACTTGGCCACTTGCTGGCTAAATTGAACAACTTTTGGAGCTAGTGCTGCTAGCTTCCTTCGTCAGAAAAGAGTTGGCAACACTGGGTTTTTAGGTTGGATCATCTTACAAACCCTAGCTTTAAACACGTTTTCTGCAATTACAAAATGTTTGTAGACAAGTTTTAATATCTTAATTACGTTTATATTGTGTTGACATGGTGCATATTCTTACAGTGCTTGTATATTTTAGAGTGAAAGGATACAATAGAGAGAGAAGGCAGTGGTGGAGGTCTTATCAGGGACCATGGCTAATTGTATACCCCATGGCCTCAAGTAATTGTAAATCCTACAAAGATTAGCTAAAAAAATAAATTGTTCAATACATCATGTTTGAAATGGATTCCAAATACTGTTCATCTGGTGTGGATGTGAACAGCCTCAAATGAACCCCATAGGCTCTGTAACCCCCTTGTTTTGTTTCCAGTCCAATGTCCTGCAGTTCAGAGACAACACAACAATAATGTGTCTGATCTAATACATATGTACAGACTGCACTGGATTTGTTTGAATCTGAGCACATGTCAAGTCAGGAACCAATTTTTCCCCACAAGGTGGCAGCATGTGATCAGTGGTTTTGCAGAATGGAGGCCTTGTCTGAACCTGGTTTTGTTGTACCGCAGAGTCACCAAAACCCACTAGGTCGGGAAATTAAAGCGCACCATTGGGAATTTTAATGATAGACCAAATCATTAAATGACGGTTTCCTTAAAAATCTCTCCATTTGCGGAATGAAATCTTTGTGACAACTATCAGTGCAGGTGGCTTTGGTTTGGCTCATTACTGTCCTTGTTACTGTGACATGTGGGCTGCCTCGAGACGTTGTGGTGATCTGCAATATTTGACGGTGTCATTCGACGTTAGTTTATATAGATGTTTTTGTCTGCAAATGAGACATTTTCACATAATGTCCCATCTTCCATTACTTTCCATAACATAAATCTAATAATTGGATACATCAAGTTTGTAAGTGCTACTGAAGTGGAGATTTGTGCCTCAGAGTTTGAGAAAAAAAGATTGTAGAGAGATGGCTTTTAAGGATATATATAATGTAAAATGACATACATGTTGAAGACACTACAGGTGAATCAGGTGAAAATCTAATGAATATCACCCCGAAACTTCCCCAGTTGATTACTTACATTAAGACAATTAGTTTTTGTATCACAAGTTTTGAAATGTGATGTTTAAATAAGCAAATGAGGCATTATTTAATGTGAACTTTAGTGAATTTAAGAAGAAATTTAACACGCAAATTGACACCTAAATGTGTATTTTGGAGGTTTTCCCTTCCACTAGTCTGAAAGAAGACATGTTATGGAGGCAAAGTAGCAACAAATCTCTAAAATTGAACAATACATGAAAAAGTAATGTCTTGGCCTGGAGTGTCTCGCCTTAATAGGGGTAGACAGGGGAGGGGAGGAGGGGGGGCCAGACCAAAGAAATTCTCATTTGAGAAAGTCCACGAGCACATTTGTTTTCCATAAAGACGCTTGCCACTGCATATTATATCTGACCACATTGGTCCATATGCATCACATGAATATGCGCTGCTTACTTTTTGTGTGGTCAATGGGCCGGTAATATGAAAAAAAAAATTCCCTTCATTATTATGATTTCATTTATCATGATGATTTATTTGGTTGGGCTTTTATCCAAAAGTCAATGCATCAGTTTATACATGCGGTGTTTTTTTTACATAAACTGTGTAATCTCCACGTTAGTTAAACTGATTGATAAGCATTAACACTGTAGATTCACCGCCCTAAAGAACACTACTGGTTTCTGTTCTTTCCCTGAACTTATAGAGGGATGTGCAGCCCAGAAGGGGCCACAGACACTGGGACGTGGAGAGAACCCCCGGCAACCGGACCGGAGGCCAAAGCAGAGCAAAGAGGCCGATAGGACAGACCCACGTGTGGTGGGGGAGGATGACAAGGAGGCAGACTGGGTGCCGGGAAGGCGGGACAAGGCCGAGTCCATCTGCACATACACGTGTTTACCAGATATGTCAGAGGTGAGATCCAATGAATCTTTTCACCTCTCACTGGATTAATTTATCCATTCCACACATTTAAAAAATGTACAGCCCACACACAAACATTAAAACTCAGATCCTCACTTCTGGTAACACACACCACCCCATCACATGTGTATGTACACACTCCTAACTACACAAAGGCTAAAGTGAAATGGCACAGGAATGTCTGAACATGTACAGGATTCTTTCCAATCCAGCATAATTTCTGTTTAATTCTATTTGATTGTTTTAATTATTTTTATACTATTTTTATAACTTTCGACAAATTCCCATCACAGCCAGAGATATTCAGACAGTTTCAGGTTTCAGGAGTAATGGGTTTGTTTCTGAATGTTTTTTTGTTGTTTTGTTTTAAATATATTTACCCAAGGGAAGACCAAGCCACAATTTTAGTTTTGTTTTTTCTCATGACGCAAGACGTGCGTCGAACAGAAAAGAATGCGGTTCGAGAAAGAGAAAAGATTTACACGACAGAACAAATATGCTTAACAGAAATGTATTTCACTGAAACCACAGGCAGTGGCAAGAGAGGTGTAAATCATGCCAAAGTTCAAAACATCAGCAATCCATTATAACAAAAGCAAATCTAGACAGCTGACAGTAGTTACATAAGCAGCAGCCCTGGTGCTGGAATAGTGTGGGGTCAACGAGACTTTCAGGTATTAAGGTACGTTGGTGATAATGTCTAAGCCTATGGTGTCTAACATGTTGGACCTTTAGCAATCAATCATCAGTAACCACAATCTAGGTAGGCCCGTTACAGATTGAATTTGGTTATCAAAGCCGGAGTTGGAGCTCTGGTAGAGACCTGTCAATCACAAGTAGCCCCGCCCTAAAGCTTACCCTGCTTTATGGTCTATTTCCTGTTGGATTCTATCTCTCCAGCCTCTAGGTGCTCTTCGTTTCTATGTGTTTATTTTTGCAGGCAGTATGAATGGACTGACGAGGCATTTAGGGCATTCAGGAGAGTCGTAATAATACAAGCAGGCCGGGCAGAGTGATGGCTAACTGCCTTGGCTCCCACGGCTCCGGCCTGGTCCCCCAGCTTTTTCTTTCACCCACACGCATTAAATGGCGGCCATTCATCAATATGCTTCCTGAACAAATAAACTTGACAAAGTGGAGCCGACTCACCCGTTCTCCGCTGCTATACGAGTTGGCTTTGGAAATGATATGGCGCTTACAATGCAGCAGCTTGGCAGGACTATCCCTCAAAAGTCAGTGGAATATAAGTCACAAGGAGTAAGTAGTTGACCCTTTTCAGTCCGGTAAAACCACAGTGGGATGAGTTCGGGAGCCTCTCCTCAGTGGAAACTTGTTTACTATTTCAATCTTGCTCTGCTATAGCTTTGCCATAAAAGTCTTCAAAGCGTAAGGGAGCAGAATTTATTTTGCTCAATGAATTCAGTGTTCCATAATGTACACCGTCTTAAATCAGCCACTTAAAATAAAATAGCAATTAAGCCACATGAATGACGGACATCTTTCCTGTGCATTGTTTAAATTATAGAAATATTTAAATTAGTTCCATGGTAAGAAGGCAAAAGCTGTCTTGGACAGTTAACAGTGTGTTTTGAAGTAGTAATAATAAAAGTAACCATTTATCTATATATTAATATTGTTATATTTATTGATATTCAAGCATGCAACTGTATAGAAGAAGTGGACGTAGTCACCGTGACTTTACCCACTGGTTTGTGGACAACCAGTTTTTGCCTGTTGCCATATTGGCTTTTTTATGCAGTCAGAAGTGACACAAGATGTTCTAAGAAAAAAAAACTGGGATAACTCCTACACCAGACAACGCTGCGCAAACGACCTGTCAATCACAAGGTAGCCCCACCCTAAAGCATACTCTGCTTTATGGTCTTTTTGACTCTAAATCAACTATAATTTACAAAATGAACATCATGCTGTATTGAAGAAGACTTGAAACTAGAGATTGAGACCATAAACTCATGTTGAAAATGTTTACTGAGGTAATAACTCAAGAGAGAAGTAGAGTCATTTTCTCATAGACTTCTATACAATCAGAGGAGTCGCCCCCTGATGGACATTAGAGAGAATGCAGCTTTAAGACACTTCCGCATTGGCTTCACTTTTCAGGACTGGAGGTTGATGTTTGAATTCATGGCACATTTGAAGTGTCAAGTTATGTGGTATAATATTACTTCCCGGCTAACATATTTTTTAATAAAATGAAACGGAACAGGATGAAACAAAAACATAAGATTGGTTGACGATTCACCGTGTCACTGGGGCGCTGAAAAAGATGGGACCAGCTTAAATCTGTGGGTTTGTAGATTCATTCGGGGCTTCTGTTGAAAATATTTTTTTGCCATGTCGCTCGTAGTGCGAAAACAGCATTAGCTGTCGCTGTATCCTCTCTCCCAGCAGGAAGGGGAAGGGGTCCCATGTTCCTGCCGTGACCATCATCCGGGGTGTACTATCCTCAGTTCTTCAGGCGTCAACTCAACAGACCCTTCTTGAACACTTACTTTTTAAAATGTAACCTAAAAATGGACAAAACTTTGGACCTCAGATCCTCTAATAGAGCTGCTATTCTCAACCACAGGTGGTCTTTAGAGCACCATCTAGTGGGCTGTGGAGGTACAACAAATAGTTTAATTATATTTCTAAATTAGCCCAAGAATTCTCATGATGAAAAAACGGTAATTCAAACAAAGCATCATTTATATATCAACACATAATGAACAGTATAAGAGCAGAGTGCAGCGTCTCTTTCTCTGAGCTGTTTTTTTTTTTTTATCGTAATTCATAACACATTAATCTTTGTGGTATTTCAGCAATGCAAGAAGCTAATAAAGGGGTTCAGCTGAAAGGGGCAATGACTGTATTATTGTGGCGGTACGACGGTAACATTCTTGTCTTATTAACAGGGAGGAGACAGAGCGGTCAAGGTGGATACCTTTAAACACTGTTGGCTATCTGAACAGCATCTTCAGCAAGTTTCCCAGACACACTCAGGAATGTCTGACTACCCAACACAGCATCCTCAGCAAGCCCTGAGTGACTTTAATTCATCCGCCGGCGGCGCTCAGACTGGCCTTTTCGATTCTCCACAGCCCCCGTTGGATAGGAACAACTTGTGTTTCTCGCAACAACACTGGGAAAGCGGCAGCATCCATAACCAACCTGTTTCATGTGAACCTAGTCAACATAACAAAGCACGGGCAAAATTAGCAGAGACAAAAAACGCTTTCTCGCGAGGTCAGTCCAGCCCTCAGCCGACGCAAGCATTTCCACACCAGGACCAAAAGCAGAGCAGCATCACTCCTGTTCTGCAAGGACATACAGATGCTAAGTCGACAATAGTCAGTCACAAGAGCCCAAGCATATCGGCTGATTCTTTTTCTGTTCAAGTCAGTAGAGCTGCTGCTGCATTGACAGAGGAAACCCTTGTGTCAAACAACAATGTGCTGGATAATAACGTCGCACCGCCACCAGAGCCTTTTACGTTCCCAGAGCCTCACGATTATCACGACACCAAGGACGGGGCACCAAATGACTACAACAAGTACCAGTCGTTTTTCCTGTCCAGCCAGCTACATAGCTACCAGCCGGCTGAGTGTCTGACAGGTGGAGTAAGGCCTGTGCAAAGCTGCCAGGACTACACAGAGGACACCAGCAGCAGCGACGATGAAGGGAAGCTCATCATCGAGCTTTAGCTGTTAAAAACTCACGATGCTATTTGGAGTTTTATCTGCTGCTGATTTATTACATCAATGATCAAGTAAAGCTAAGAACAACATGTGTACGCTCAAAATAAGTCAAAATATGAATAAAAAAAAACCTGTCATTGACTATTTTATCTTTCATTTTAAGCAATATATTTAAAAGTCAATGTCCAACTTTGCAGGAATAGTTTAGATTGAGTGCAAGCTATTGCTGCGTTCATGTCCTATCTTACCACCAAGTGTAATTACAAGCTGAGTAGAAAATACTGCTTACCTATGACTACTAGTAGGAATTCCAAGTCTGACTCTTAGGAATTTCAGTTACAATATCTCCAACATGGAAACAAGAGCAGCAACAATTACTGAACCAGTCACAAAAGCTCCCCAGTGGTTCTCCTAATGTATTAAATCCATAAATTCTCATTTTGGTTGAAGTGTGCATGGGTCAAAATGCTAACTTCTCACATGACTGACACAGGTGTCTGTATGATGGGGAGCTAAGCAATGTACTGCTGTGGACGCAGCATTAGGTCAGGTCTGAAGGTCACACAATGACGCAAACAAACTAACCAGTGAAGGCGGCAGAAGACCAGCAACCCCGTGGTCTGTTGGTTAAATTACTTTTTATGGACTTTGAAGAGAGCAATATACTTGCTTTGGTTCCACAGTCGGAAAGTGCTGTCTGATCACGGGGTTAAACTGTGAAAATATTCTAAATATAGCATACACTTTAAAATGATACGGAATATTTGAAAGTGGGTTTATCTTACGGTCAGGCTGCCTTTCCAATGGGGAACTAACCACAAGACTCCATTGACAAAATCAGTCATTTGATCTCCCAGCACATGGGAGTACACATGCAACCCAACTGCAAACAACATCCAGACTAACTCTTTCAGTTATTTTGCAACTTAGGACAGCTAACATTGACTCAGCTAGTGCTAGCGTTCACATTATTATTAGCCCTACTGATTAGCCTACTTTGGTAACAAACATCACAGTGTTTTTGCTAACAGCTGGTGTTTCCATTAAAAAAACAAAACAGAAAAGAACACAGATGGACCCATCCTTTAAAAAGGAACTATGCACTGTTTGTATCTGATTACACTTGTTAACAAACACAGTACAAATATGTAACATAATGTGACTTTCCATTTAACTAGTGTGACTACAAAGCTAGCAATGGGGGTAACCATATGGGAAATAATGGGTGAGCTCTCCCAATCTGGAATAAGTGGAGGTTTCTAAACGTTCCCATTCTGCTGACATGCGTAAATGCAGCATTATACATTCAGCGATTTGCCCGTTGACTGTATAAAAAATATAGAAGACATAAGAGCTCTGCATAAGTGAAGCCAGATCATGTCAAATGAACTTTCCCAAAGGTGGCTTCTGTGATTTTAGATAGTTCTCATGCTGCGTTCCAGACAACTCAGCGGTCAGAAATTTTCCAGTTGAAATTTGCAACTTCCGACCTCAAAGAGTTCCAGGTGCCAAACGGCAATCGTAAAGAGAAACCATGGCTGACTGTGACAAACTGATGTTTCCCTGGCAAGTGTTCCCACAATTGAACCTTCTGCATTGCTGCCTACACATTTTGGGAATTTGTAATGATGTCCTGAATACCTTTTGTGCAGAGACAATTTTTTACCGTAACCAGCTACTTAATATCATTGGTGATATATTTTGACATCAATATACATGCAAAACAGGTTTTACTTTATCATAGTATGTATTATTTTAATTAAATATAGGTATACAGCGGGTAAAATAAGTATTGAACACGTCACCATTTTTCTCACTAAATATATTTCTAAAGGTGCTATTGACATGAAATTTTCACCAGATGTCGTTGTCCATACATACAGAGAAAACCAAACAAATAAGTTCAGAAATTAAGTTATGTGTAATAAAATGGAATGACACAGGGAAAAAGTATTGAACACATGAAGAAAGGGAGGTGCAAAAAGGCATGGAAAGCCAAGACACCAGCTGAAATCTATCAGTAATTAGAAAGCAATCCTGCCTCTTGTCAGTGCAAATTAATATCAGCTGGTTCAGTCCCAACTGATGGCCTATAAAAAGGTGTCTCATTCCCAAGGTGTCCCACAAGAAACATCTCATGATGGGTAAAAGCAAAGAGCTCTCTCAAGACCTTCGCAACCTTATTGTTGCAAAACATACTGATGGCATTGGTTACAGAAGGATTTCTAAACTTATGAATGTTCCAGTGAGCACTGTTGGGGCCATAATCCGGAAGTGGAAAGAACATAATTTCACCATAAACTGGCCACGACCATGTGCTCCTCGCAAGATTTCTGATTTCTGAAAATAATTATCAGAAGAGTTGTCCAAGAGCCAAGGACCACTTGTGGAGAGCTTCAGAAAGACTTGGAATTGGCAGGTACAATTGTTTCAAAGAAACAATAAGTAATGCACTCAACCGCCGTGGACATTTGGACAAGCCTGTGAAATACTTGGAGAATATAGTCTGGTCAGATGAGACCAAAATTGAACTCTTTGGATGCCATAATACACACCATGTTTGGAGGTCAAATGGCACTGCACATCACCCCAAAAACACCATACCAACAGTGAAGTTTGGAGGTGGGAACATCATGGTGTGGGGCTGTTTATCAGCATACGGCACTGGCAAACTTGATATAATTGAAGGAAGGATACAAATCTGCTGCCATCTACCAGGATGATGAAGATGAAACGAGGGTGGACATTTCAGCAAGACAATGATCTCAAACACACAGCCAAGGAAACTCAATTGGTTTCAGAGAGATAAATTAAAGCTGCTAGAATGGCCCAGCCAATCACCTGACTTGAATCCAATAGAAAATCTATGGAAAGAACTAAAGATCAGAGTTCATCGAAGAGGCCCACAGAACCTTCAAAATTTGAAGACTGTTTGTGTGGAAGAATGGGCCAAAATCACACCTGAGCAACGCATGCGACTAGTTTCTCCATACAGGAGGCGTCTCGAAGCTGTCATTACCAACAGAGGCTTTTGTACGAAGTATTAAATAAATTTCAGTAAGCGTGTTCAATACTTTTCCCCTGTGTCATTCCATTTTAAATTAAGTTATACGTAACTTAATTTCTGAATTTATTTGTTTTGTTTTCTTTGTATGTATGAATGTCATGTCAATAGCACCTTTAGAAATATATTTACTGAGAAAAATGGTGACGTGTTCAATACTTATTTTACCCGCTGTATGTACTGTACCCTGCCTTTCAGCTGATGATTAAAATATGAAAATGTGTCTTATATTGTTGCGTGAGACAGACAACTGCTTCTTCATGGAGTCAGAGTAGAGTCCTGAGGTTCCATACATTTTCCTAGTCAGAGGTCAGGATCAGCTGTGTCTTGCTTACAAGCTGGTGACCGCCCTCGGCCCACAGTTGGTACGGGCGGGCTGATCAGGACTGCTCCTTCTCTGGCTCCAAATGACATCAAACCAGATGGCATATTTTGGCTTCACTTGTGTACAGTGGGAAGAAGTGGAAACGTTTCCACTTATACGTACAGTCTATAAGACTTGCCTGCATGCCTCCAATATTCACATCGAGCACCGACTTACTATGAACCAAATAATGAATGAATGAATAATAAAAGAAAAAAATGATAATGAACTGTTTTCAACTGTATAATCATAGTTATAAGCACTCATAAATAATAATAATAATTTATAACAATAGTCATAGCACACAATAAATCATTAAAAATGACTCATGGTAAAGTATCGTAATACTTCACAACTTTTTTTTGCAAGGATCATAGTGTATTATAATTCACATAGTTGTTTTATAATGCATTATAATCACTGTTATAATACAATGTAATGTGATTATATGTTATTTTAAGTGGTCTGTGTTTGCTTCAAGTAAAGTGAAAAGAAAAAATCTTTTTACAACATTGTAAAATTAATCTTTACTTTACTTATAGCAAACAATGACCACTTATAACCACATTTAAATGAATAAAAAACAACTATAAGATTAATAATACATTATTATCATTGGAAAATAAAATAAATACCAGTAATTATGAGTATGTACATAATTCCTTGTCGACATGGGCCTAATATAAAGTGCTGCCAAATGTTGCACTACTTTCTTTCTGTTCGTTCATGCTGACACACACATACTTTATCATAATTAATGTCATCCTGCACACACTCACTCACATTAATTGCACTCTGTATCACCCTGGTACCTTCCCAGACAGCACCTGTGTTTGTGACTCATGTGCACATGCTTCCAAATACCCGTTAAGTACATCTCTGCTGCCAATCCGATCAGCCAGGTGAAGAGGGCATTGGCTGGAGGGGCATAAACTCTTTCCCAGTCTGGGCTTTGTCATGAGTCAGCAGCTATGATTAGGCATGGGCAGTCACGCCAACAGGAAATGTGTGTATGTGAACAGTTCTGTGCATAATTCCACAGCTGTAGCTCATGCTGACTTGCTTGTCAACCATTAGTGGTCGTAAAAAAAATTCGGACTTGACAGATGTTTGCGTGCAGGAGTGCAAGCTGATTCATCATTGTGTTACAAATATAAATAGTTGTTTTGTGTTCATTTTCAAATTTTATATTATTGTACCAGATTGGGTATTTAAGCATAACTGACAAAAAAGTTCATTTTGTATTTTCAAGCATTTTAAAGCTACTATGGGGAACTGTAATTTTCGTGTAAATTTGGGCGGTCCCTGTGGACAAAAGCAGTATTGTTCCAGAGCACCAGAGTCCCTTTAGAAAAACCTCTACTTTTTTACTGCAGCAGGGTCTGATAGTCCGGGGACCGGGGAAGCAGAGAGGAGAAGCTCTGCTCCTGGAGGAGGCGGAGGGGGAGACGCTGCTGCTGCCAGGAGCTGAGCTCTCTTCCTCCCACCGGAGCTCCAACTGCAGGATTGAAGGTTTCAGTGATGGTGGACTGGTCTCTGCTGGATCTGGGCCTGTCCACGGTGGACTGGTCTCTGCTGGAGGCCACGCTGGAGTCTGAGCTGAAGGAGTTTCTGGTGAACCTGCATGATTTCATCTGATTTCACCAGAATCTGACCCGGTTGCACGGCAGAAGGGCGTTAAGACCAACTATATAGAAACAGACAATCTTCTCGCCAATGGTCTGGTTTACTGATGGAGGTCATATAGAGGCTCAGTATTAAATTGAGACAGTTTCATAACAAGTTAAAAGTGTCCTCACAGTAACTTTAACAACAGGAAAGGTAAATTAAACCATACTTAACACCATTTTTAATCCTGGTCTGATTGTGTGGGTCTAATCTTCAGTTAAACCTCTGACTTGGTCTAAGGTGGCTGCTGTAGTCCTTAAGTAGGTCCAGGTTGGATAGACCAGCCCTTTAATATAAGCATTCTAATTTGCTGAATTTTATTAATCTGTTGCTCAGCTGTACACAGGCCATATATGAAGACAAATAAACATTTTGATTTACCATTTACCTCCCACATCTGGTTGAAACATCAGTTAGAGCCACTTAAAACAAACTGCAATGCATGATATGTATGTTGTATTAGGACGCAAGGTGAGACAATCAATAGCATTTGGCTTTAAGAACGCCATGAGTCTTCAGATTTGGTTACATTGTCCATGCCTTAACCCTGCCATACAAAACAGATCAAGCTCCAGAGATTTCTGATAACTGTGGAGAGCAAATGGCATAACTGAAGACAGGTGTCAAATACATGTTGGGAGCTTTTTTTCACACAGCTGTTGCCATCTCTGATCTGATAAAACATGTTGAGTCGAGCAGATATGAGGTGCTCAGACAGAAAGCCATTCATTAGAGTGTTATTCTCGCAATGTCACGGCCATTTCCTGCTTCATCCTGCTTGGGTTTCCCCAAGAAAGCGTCTGAAACCAGGCTTCTAACGATGTGTTGAATTTCAGACGGCATTGAAGGATAAGGCTTGCTGTGTTTTATCTGTTTTCTATCAACAACAATTCCCCTGAAAAGACAATAAAACAACTGTGAATTTATATCACTAACAAGTGTCCTCGAAGCCTAATGCCTTGGTGCCATTAAACTTCATTATTGTCTGTAAACTGTTAAATGTATGAGCAATATCTTTCCATTCACCTCCAGCAAAAACTTTCTATTAAAATCTTGTACCTCATTATAAACTCAAACTTCTTATATATTATGAATACATTGCCTGTATTGTCACAGGCCTTTTGACAAATGTTTACTTTTTAATCGTATTGTATCTATTTATTGCTAAGAATAAGAATCAGGTTTATACACAGAACTCCTGTAGGGCTCTCTGTGTCCACAGAAGGCCACAGAGACCTCACTGAAAAGGTGAACAACCAAATACAAAAAGCTGTTGTTGTTTGTCATTATATATCACCAATGCACTTTGGAGTTGGGTGACATTCAAATTTGGTAACCTGATATTTAACTTTGTGCAATGAGTTATGCACATATCTTATCTGATCTTGAATCTCTGGGCAGACACGAGGTAACTACACTTCAATTTGAAGAAATGAGTGGCTAAGTTTGTTCAATGAACTTCACACCTGACATATACAGGGGTCTTGGGTGATCCAATCACAGCTCGTTGGTTAAACAATTTAACGTTAGGTTTAGGAAACAAACCATGTTGTTAGGTCAAATAATTTAACATTCAGTTCAGGCAACAAAACTACATTGTTTGGTTAAACAATTTAACGTTATGTTTAAGCAACAAACTATGTTGGATTACACTATTTAACGTTAGATTTAGGCAAAAACTATGTTGTTTGGTTTAGAAAAAAAAATGTCATGGTTTGTGTTAAAAGAACTATGTTTTTTATGTACACGTAGCCTAGGTAACTTAAAATAACTAAATGTTGACTTGTTTCACAAAGGAGATGAATGTCATGTCTCATGGGTTAAACATCTGATGTTTGACCTTTTTTTGTTGTTGATTAAAACCCATTTAGCACAGGGAATTTCAAAATCTGAGACTGGGGGCCTCCACTCAGTCATAGCTTGGAAAAAGGTGCCCTTTTTATCTTAGTTTACTTTAGTTTGGCTCAATTCCTGAGTGCCTATAGGATCATGATTATTTAATTTAATTCCATAGACACTCAACAATGGAGCCAATAGAGCATAATATTGCTTTTTGACATAACTTTGGACTGCATTGAAAACATGAAAACATTCTGTCCTAACGTTTCTAACGACTCTTAGGATAACAGTAACATTCCCCAAAACCACTGCTTAGGCTATTGTATTGTATATATATATATATATATATATTGTATATATATTGTAAATATATTCACTGAGCCTCCACTGGAAGCGTTTGGAGCCCCTCCGGGCAGGCCCTCCTTCAACTGATAATTAATGGGAGAATTCTGTTTGATTAGTTCTCCTGCATTGGCAATTAAAAATATTTGGCCACTTTCATGCTAGAGTTATCAAGTTTATTTCCCCAAATATCCATGCAGGAAAGGAGTGAGTTAGAGACGCTCTGCAGTTGAATGTCCCTGTTGATGATTTTCATACACATCTCGGGGCATTATTCTACACATGTATGACAGCAACAACTTCATTAATGAGTGATCGAACCGATCAAGAACTAATGGTACATAATTTTTTTCGTTCCCAGAAGTTTTAACAATCATCAGGCGGGAAGGGTGTCTGTCTCTCTTACTCCTTCCATCTCATGGAAATCTGTAGGGAGTATATAGGATCTATAATATGAAACAGCTGTGTCCCTTCCCTCTTATTTTCCGAGGAATTCAACAATGTGTTGTTTGAATAGTAGGAGCAGCTTTGTTTGTTGTTTTTAAAGTAAAGGAAACATCTGTATAGTGATAAGCATGACTGGATATATATGTCTCTTTATAAGAAGGTTCATGAACTAGTCAATATTTTGTTTCTAACCTTTATGTCATACATACAGTAGGCGTACTATATGGAGCCTAGGCTGTAGTTTGTAAATAAGTACATTAAATGATATGTTATTTGCAAATACTTCTCTATTCATGTCTATTAGTCCACTCTCTCACATAATGTGATGTTAAGAGGATGTGAATTCCAGTTTAGGACAGTCCCTGCACATTTTACTACATTTATTGTTTGTGTGCATTTTGTTGTTTACGAAATGGTCTGGAAGGTGTGTTCTATATGTACTGTAACTAACTTTTTATCCATATACAACCACAAAATCTACATGTACTATTTTTTGTTTTTGTCATCAAAAGGCCACATTTACCTGGCTGTTGAATACCTCATGAAACCATCAAATAATTAAAATAGGGTGAAATCTGACCAGGGGGGCTTACTGCCTGATTTGATTATCTTTCAAGCTCTCGCCTTATAAGTGTAAAGGTAATTGTCAAATAATGTATTTACTCGTTGTTGCTTTTTTTGTCAAAACTGCTTCAACAGGCAAAATTAAAATAAATGGTTGTTGATAAACCACATGTGTGACAAAGTCTCTACTTGCATTCCTCTGATTTTAATGTGTTTTTATGTTGTATCTTGAATCCTTAGGGTTTAATGTTAATGGGGTGGTCACAAGGGCCACTTGTGCTTCTTGGCACCCTAGCAAATGCTAACAAACTCTACATGACATCCATTCTCATTACTGAAGTCATTGTGTGATTAATACCTCTGCTGCAAGCACAAGGGAATAGATAAAATACCAAACCCATTACTGTATATGGTCCAAGCTGACGCAACGTATTTAATATGATCTATCCCACAAAAAGGCCTACTTATTAGGGTATAATAGCAAAGAAAGGCATTGCCTTTATCATAAAATGGAGACAATCTTCTGTATCTTGTAATTATTACCTAGCATCCTGTAACAATAAGGCATCCAGAGACATCTTGTTATTATCAGATCCGATCCTTTAATGATAAGATAAAGATACCAATTTAAAGTCCACAGTCAAATGTTTCACCTCAGTTCACCTGTCTTCAAATCCCTCCTTCAAAAAGGTGATTCAAAGTTATAATAAAGAAGGCAACAATTTCATATCAGCTTCTTTCTGGAGTGGCAACTGCTGCCGTGTTCCACCAGCTGTTGGAAGTTAAGAGAGGGAGATCCTCCAGAGAGAGTAGACATTAACAGCTCCTCTTAGCGTTGATGCACCAGAGAAAAGGTAGGTTTGTCTATTTTGGTTGATCATGCATTTATAACAGTTGGATATCCATTTCATACTCACTCATTATAATCTTTGTCTAGATCCTCATTCTTCTTTCAGGGAAAGAACTGTCCACTGTACTTTCACTGCCATGGCCAAAAGAGCATTTTGCCCAAGGCTTTGGTCCACTTGCTTGAGTTGAGTTTTGCCAACATACGGATTGAAGCTCCTTAGAACCAGCACCGGGTAGACTATATGAACTACAAGCTTTTTCTGTCCATACAAATGCTGCCCATGTGATGCAAAAGGCAGTTTTCTCGATGGGTTTTCTGGCTCTGCATGCTCGGTCCATGATGCCAGGGTTCTGCCAGGCCCTATACCCTCCGGCTGGCTATAACCTCCTTAGGGATTGTGCCTGAATGAACAGGAACTGCCAATGTGGCATCCTAACACTGTACAAGCACCTCCTGCAAGGCCGGGGCCAGGTGAGACATCATTCATCACTTCAGGGCTCGTTCTGTTGTTGAACAATTATTTTGTAATGATGATAACAAGCTGGCGAGCCTACACTATCAAAGGCCCCCGGAGGTCCATCCAAATCTCGCGCCAAGCATCATTGCTCGAGGTGCATTCCTACACTCTCTTTGCCTCTACATGAAGGATGATCTGGAAGAGACCGAGGAATGCAGTTGTTTTCCTTCATGGCCATCTCACCTTGAAACATAGTTTCCTTTAGAACTGCAGCAGCAGTGGTCCTTATGTACAAGTGAAAATTAGCCATTTTTCCAGAAACGTTATGGTCAAGATCACTTGTTATGCAACAATTATAATTTAAAAAAAGTTTTCCTAAATTTCACATGTAACTGGCAATACAATGTCACTGTATCAGTGCAGGTAGAGGTACTGAACAACGGTTGTGCATTAATATTATTTTTCTGTGGTCATTACATTTGTGTACCAACATTACTGAATGTTTTCCCCTCTGAAACAGTAAATATGTTAACTTTATGGCTGCTAAGTTTGTCGTCAAAAAAATAGTTAGGACAATACAGGGCCTTTGAACATCAGTGTTTCAGGAGAAATGAAGGATACACAAATGGATTGTCAAACTCTTTATTATATTTGCTATATCTCCGCCCTAGAATAGACCCTGGGAGGATGGTGGAGCTTGAAATGCGTGAGGCAAGGAGAACTGGAGGACAAACTGATGACTTACACCCTATTGCATCATCCCTGTCAAAATAAAATGCCCATATGGCAGGGGTTTCCTCCCCCTGGTCTGCTCCAGACCCAGTGAGCCTTCTTAGCTCCTAATTCAATTCCATGTTAGATATCTCTCTCTTCTTATACACAGCACTAATGATAGGCTACCTCAGTAACAGTGTGGGAAGTAAAATAGACCATAAAGCAGGGTATGCTTTAGGTCGGGGCTACCTTGTGATTGACAGGTCACTACCGCTTCCAGAGCCGTATGCCAAGTCTCTACGTCAATCCTCCGCATTCCAAACATAGTCACCTTAGTTCACTGGTTAAAAACCCAAGATGGCGCTGCCAAAATCCAAGATGGCAATGGCCTAAATGCCCAGCTCAAGGCTTCGAACTGGACTGGTAAACTTTCATGAGCACTATCATTTTTAACCATGCTAACAGCTTTTGCCCTAGGGATGGCATTGTCGGTAAGTCGGTCCACCACTTTGGTCCACCCTGAAATATCTTGACAGGTATTGGATGGATTGCTATGAAATTTGCAACAGATTATCAAGGTCCATAAAGAGCCAGCACCTACCCCAGTTCAAAGCTTTCACTGTTTGATACATTTGAACATCTATTTGATGCATTGGCACACAATTCGGTACAGATATCCATGTTGCCCGGCCATGCACCCTGCTTACTTCGGTGATTCCCTTCTCAAAAGTAATGCACATCAAGGGTTGTGTTTGAAGACTGTTGGTTTGTGGACTGCAATTTTGAAGCCTTAAGTTCAGCATTTGGGTCATCGCCATCTTGGATTTTGCAACCAGTGAATGGAAGTGATCATATTTGGACTGCAAAGGAGTGGCGCTGTGGTAGAGACGTCATATATGGCTGTGGTAGCAAACTGTCAATCACAAGGTAGCCTCGACCTAAAGCATAACCGTCTTTATTGTATATATTATCCTCTGAATCGGACAAACATTTATGAAATGGACATCATGCTATATTGAAAAAACTTGAACCTAGTGATTGAGACCAAAAAAGTATGTTTACTGAGGTAATAAATCATGAGAGAAGTAGAGTCATTTTCTCATAGACTTCTATGCAATCAGACTTCTTTTTGCAACCAGAGGAGTCGCCCCCTGATTAGAGAGAATGCATGTTTAAGGCACTTACACATTGGCTTCAATCTGCAGAACCAGAGGTTTCTGACTGGTGGTGTGAAGTGTTGATCAATGGAAGTAGACTTGAAAGTAGGAAAAAGTGTCACACACTCTTTTGTATTTTTTTATTTATTTTATTATTTCCCGTCATTCTCTGACTTTCCGTTAATGCCATCATGAGGTTGACCATGTAGTTCTTATTAATATTTTAAAATGTATTGGATGGTTGTTGGTGAATATTGGTACACACATTCCTAGTGTGAATTATAGTGATTAATTATGATAACTTTGATCGTCTGACTTTCCATCCAGAGCCATCATCAAGGACAAAGTTGTTGACATTGAGTTAGAGAAGCTAGTGGAATGTTGGTTAGAAAGGAAGTTGTGTCAGGGCTTTGACACTCTATAAAGTTGTTGGTATACACTCTGTCCCATTACACATAGTCATTTATGATAATCCATAGTCATCATTGCAGCTTTGAAAACAGTTATCTTCCATACAGCCAGTATGCTTAAGGTGCCAGATCTCTCACCTTTTAATGAAACATGGGTATAGCTGAGCTTCACATAAGAAGGGTATATTGAAGCATTGTAGTGTTCATTTCCAGGCACCTAATATGAGTCATTTTAAAGCTGGATCTCAGCTGTAAACAGCCCCGAAGAAAACATTTCAGGATGCTGTGTGTTTGTATTTTTATCATGCCTCAGCAAGACCACTGTTGTGATGAATACCTTTAGACTGAGTAATCTATTGCTTTGTCTGTGTGAGCCTTGTTATGACTACATATTGTTTATGAATACACTATATGCCCTTATATGTAATATGACTGTAAATGTGGCCTTACTGTATAATCCGGTCCTATCAAGGATTGATAACTGTGGTCAAGAATGCAAAAGTTCAAACTTACTATGGCCAATCAATGGACAAGTGATTGAAAAGTCTGGGTTGGCCCATACCATACACTGGTGGCCACACCACGCCACAATTATGAGACCCTTTTTCAAAAGAAAACTAACAGCATCAGATTACCATGCGATTCAACATGAATAACAAATGACATGTGTTGTCTATGCAAGTAGCTGATGTGGAGTTAAATTCTTCATTTTATAATGCCTTGATGTGGAGGAGACAAGTCATGATTTTAGGGGTTTCTGACAGCTTGTGAGCGGTGTGTTCACGAGCGTTGTGGGCTCTACGGAACGGACATTTGAAGGGATGGTTTGTTGTCCGAGGGGGGAGATGTACTTAAAACGGAGGACCTTTCTATTGTTATGTTGCTTGTTTTGTTTTGTACAACTATTGTGAAGTTCATAATGAAATTGTAAAGCCACAAAGCATAAAGACTGCTCTTGCAGTACGACAGCAACTTCCAGCCATCCAGCAGAGATTCAAGTTTGAGAAAGAAGGTGCGTTGACCAAATTTCTTGACCCATAATATAGTAAAACTAGATGGAAACCTCAGGTTTTGAAAAGATAAGCCAATATGGAAGTGCCTTAAACATGCATTCTTTCTAATGGCCATCAGGGGTTGACTCCTCTGGTTTCAAAAAGAAGTCAGATTGTATAGATTCTATTAGAAAATGACTCTACTTGATTTATTCCCTCAGTAAACATTGTAAACATGAGTTTATGGTCTCAATCTCTAGTTTCAAGTCTTCTTCAATACAGCATGATGTTCATTTCGTAAATTATGGTCCATTTAGAGTAAAATAGAACATAAAGCAGGGTATGCTTTAGGGCGGGGCTACTGTGATTGACAGGTCACTTCCACAGCGTTGTCCGGTCTGGGAATTTTTGTCTTAAAATTTTAACCCTTTCACAGTGTTTTCAGTATATGAAAGGTAATTGTAACATTTAACTGGTTATAAAAAGACAAGTTTGCCATGGCCACACTGCTGAATTTGAGGCGTCAAAATTGCGTACCACCTCCAAATGGGTGAGTTCATACTGACTACACCCACTTCTTATATACAGTCTAGCGCTAAAAATTGAATTGTGACTGTTCATTTTTTTAAGTGATTATATGTGTGTCAGAGAGCAACAGAGCAAGGCATAGGCTAAAGTGGCGGCTGTGGCGTAGTGGAGAGCAAGGTAGTTCTCCAATCAGAGGGTTGGTGGTTCGATACCCGGCTTCGGCAGTCGATGTGTCCTTGGGCAAGACACTTAACCCCAAGTTGCTCCCGAAGGCTTGCCATCGGTGTGGACTGGATGTTGCATGAATGTTAGTTAGAGTCTGATGGTGGCACCTTGCATGGTAGCCTGTCATCAGTGTGTGAATGGGTGAATGATATGTAATATACTACTGATTGTAAGTCGCTTTGGATAAAAGCGTCTGCTAAATGACTGTAATGTAATGTAATGTAAAGTAACCTAGTAGCAGTGTGTATGTAGTATGGAAGAAGATTACATCTATAAGAGTGCTAAACGACTCTGTTTCCGGAGATCAATTTTGTTTAAAACAAAAAAGAAGCTTGTTTTCCCAGTGGATCTATGTGGAATGGGGGCACATGCTTTTCTAGGTGATCTGTGAGAGACATTCCTCTCTTTCCTTGAGTTTTCTGTCAAAATATCATAAATAATAAATCAAGGCTCTCTGTTTATTCTGTATTGCTCCTGGGGGCTCCTCTACACTGACAAAGGGTCGTTCGCTGAAAACCTGTTTTACAAGAGGCTTTCTTAAGGACCCTCGCCAATGTCCCATAGGCCCTGTTTAGACCTGGCAATAACATGCGTCTTGGGTGATATCCGCTCCGAACGCAAATAAACATGTAGCCTACATCATTTTCTTTAACAAAGACCATATGCGTTGTAGTTCTAAACTGACTGGAGACAGCAGCAGTTCAATGCTTGATATTTGGAAATTCGGGTACATTTTATAAACAAAAAAAGAAAAGGTTATTGTCTACTGGCGGTCCTCAGGAACCTTGGGATACTACAGTATATGAACACATTCAAAGGCAAAGCAAACCTAGTTCTCCTAAATATGACCTCACAGAAATTACAATTCTGTTACTTGCAGGATGACTGTCTGTACATCTTCCAACCGTCTCCCATCAGGTTCCTTTGGTACCTCTGAGATATTGGTTCTGTGTTGGACACATAGAAGAGAATATTTGTCTGTTTCATGAGAAACCTTCAATGTGTGCGCATTATCGAATTTGTGATATACAGTGCGTAATGCAATTATGTGCACATATAAGTGTATTGTGAGCATATGGAGCTGTACAGTTGCCTGTGCAGGAACGAGTGCATGTGTGTGCTTTTCTGTGTCTGTTTTGGTAGGTCAACCCACAGATCTGTCACTGTTTTTTTCCCTCAGTTCTTATTTGATCTAGCTCTCTTGACAACTCACAGCTATTTTGCAGGGCATCCTCTGTGTCTTGGCCTACAAAATGCACCTTGTAACGTGAAACATGTTCGATTCCAGCTGAGGGATTGTGTTTTCTATAGACTGTCTATGCGCTTTCTCCCTTCTCACGTCTGTTTTCACTTTGTCAACTATCAATTAAAAGCAAAAATACAACCTAGTTTGTGTTCACCTAAAGGAACAGTTCAGTGGGAAGCTGGCTAGTTAGCTTTGCTGAGCCTTAGACGTGAAGACTGACAGCAACTCTGCCTGCAACTGATTAAAAAAACAGCACATTGTCAGTTTTTACATCAGTAAACTTTGGAGAGCCAGGCTTAACTCTAAACTCTAAGATAATAGACTTTGGCTATATCACCATAGTTAAAGCACGGACAGAGAGTGATATGGATCTTCTCATTAAATGGGAGACACCCCAGGTGAATAGGGTAAAAAATGTTACTAATACATACTGTTGCAGTTGATTACTTATATTAAGACAATCCTTTTGTGTATTACAAGAAAATGTATGTTTTAATAAAATGCAAACAAGGCGGTGCCTTATTAAATGTGCCAATGTGCATACATTTCCAGAACATTGGGTAGGCCAGAGTCAAATATATCTACAACAACCATAACAAATGTTTTTAGGAATTAAATCTTGTATGATTCAGGCTTTGAATGATAAATGAACAAATCCCTGTGTAAAAACCATCGAAATAGAGATAGGAGTGAAAGTTTGGTGTATGGAAAGGCTCCTGAAGTGGAGATTTCTGGCTCAGTGTCTGAGAAAAAACAAATGTAGACAAAACTGCCTTTAAAGACATGTAGAATGACATACATTTTGGTGAATAGAGTAAAAAATGTACCAATATATATGGCTATGAAACTTCCCCAGTTGATTACTTACATAACCACAATTCTTTTCTGTAATAAAAGATTTCTCAAGTTTTATGTTAAATATGCAAATGAGGCACTATCTTATGGTAGCTTTTGGTGAATTTAGGAGAAATCCACAGACCCAAACAGACAGGTAAAGAAAATGCCCAAATGTGTGTTTTTTTAGGTTTTCTTTCCACTAGTCTGAAAAAATCACAAAATAGACCAGAGCATGAAAAACTCAATGGGCCCTATTTTAACGGTCTGAAACGCAAGTGGGAAAGCGCAAAGCGCAAGTAGCTTTGTGGGCGGTTCTACGGCGCTATCGCTATTTTACAGGCGGATAAATGACACTTCCGCCGCGGCGCAAGTGTCAAAAGGGTTGGTCTGAAGCAGCCTAATTACCCGTAGGTGTGGTTTGGGCGTAACGTGCAATGAACCAATCAGAGCGTTTTCTCGCATCCCCTTTAAGAACGATCGGCGCATGTTCCATGGCGGATTGCTATTATGATGGCGGGTTTGCCAGGCGCACGCAATGAAAGGTTCACCACAGAAGATACCGATGTGCTTGTCAGAGCAGTCAAAGAACGCGAGTTGGCTTTATATGGGGATGGGAGAAACCCACCCAAAATTGCTTCCGTGAAAGCGGCTTGGGAGGAAATCGCCGTAATTGTTTCAGCAGCTGGACAAAATAGGACATCTCTCCATTGCCGTAAGCGATACAACGACGTCAGGAGAAGAGGCAAGGCCAAGCTTGCGGCCAACTTGAAAGCACGTCAAAAGACTGGAGGAGGATCTGGCAGTTACCAGGACCTCACGCCAGCAGAGGATATCGCTGCGTCAACACTGACCGCTGAAAGTGTTGAGGGTTTTGGGGGCTTAGAGGTCGGCACCCAACCCGATGCACCAGCTGTCCAACCCGAAGGTACATAAATAAAGTTCACATAAATAGAGATGTCTCGTGAAAATCTTTTTAATCATTTTTGACATTTAATAAATGTAACACAGCCATAAAATAAATCAAAACAATGTCACGTAGCTTCTCAGGAAGAAGACCCTGGCCTCGGGACCAGTGCGCACGGGGCAGCTGAGGGAGCCGCGCGGCGCCCTCAAGCAAGACGCCGTGGCAGCAGCAGCAGCATGAGACCGCAGGACCACCCGTTCCTGCAGCTCCAGCAAACCGGGTTCGACATGCTTAGTCAACTCCTGCTTAGTTCTTTCCTGGCTGTCAGGTGTAACGGGGAATTTGATGTATTCCCCAGCATGTTGGACTAGACCTGACGTAACTGCATGTATAGCCGAACTTACTGCCGATTGTGAAATGCGTCCAATACAACTAAGGGGATGCTGGAACGACCCAGATGCATAGAAATGCAGTGCCGCTGTAATTTTCACTGCAACGGGGAGGGCATAGGGACAGCGTGCATCAGTCCCCAGCTCATCTGCCAGGAGATGACAGATGTCGGTGACAGCCTGACGGGTCAGGCGTAGCTTACGCCTGCATTCCTCCTCACTCAGGGAGAGATAGGTGTGTCTGGGCCGGTAGACCCTCTCCCTTTGGCGTCTGATCCTCTGTCCCAAGACGTATTCCATTCCACTGTGCAATAGAAAAATTATGAGTAACCTCAACTTAACTGGTAAGTTGCAGAGTAAGGTTTTAAATGGACTTACAGAAGGTGATTTCGCAGTCTTCAGAATTGTGGTTCCTGATTCTTGACGGACAACCCACTTTGACAGGTGTCCATTCCTTATATACATGTGTCTCTTGCCACTATTGGTCAACCAGGTTAATTTGATCCGTCATTACGCCTGCTACAATTCGCGTGAATAATTTGGGTAAATGTGTACGCTAGATTTATGCCTATTTATTTTATCTTTATGGACACCACAATGATTTTCCTTGTGTGGTAATATTTTATTTTCCTTGTAATTATGTATGGTTTGCAAAAATGGGAACTGCTGTCCGTGTAGATGAGAGAAGCAAAGTGTATGCGCGAGGTGCACAAGCAATCCGTATGCATCGCATGCGCATGTATGCATGCGCCCTTAAAATAGCATCTGAACAACGCGCCACTGACTTTAAACCAGGTATTTCCTGGTCAGTAGCGCAATGGTTTTCAGAAACGGCAAAATACCGTTTGCGCCAGAACACGCCTCCTCCTTCCGCCGAACCGCCCCTTGGGGCGCAAGATCATTCCCTAATTTACCGGCGAGTGGCGCTGGTGGCAAAAGAACGCTCTGCGCCAGTTGTAAACTAGCAACGACACATGCGCCAGTGACTAAGTCACTTGCGCCGGATGCAAGATAGGGCCCTTTGTGTGTTGCCTGGAAGTGGCTGTATAGCAGTATTTATTGGAAAAAGAAGAAGACAAGAAACGTTTTAGATCTTGGATGTTTAAAACTTTGCATTCAGGTGATTTTAAAGGCAGGGGATTCCATTTGAACAAAAGAAAAGTGTTTGTTTTAGACCAAAAACACAGATGGCCCCTTTAACCTGCAGCAAACATTAGCTGTGGGGCCCTAATTATTCCCCATCCTCTCCCTGCATTATCGTGCCACCTTCAAGTACTCATTAACTTCAGGGCACATGGCCGACACATAGAAGCTCCATAACATTTCGCCTGGAGCTATAAACTAATCAGTATTTCTGCTATTTATTAAACCTCCTGTTATTTATTTTTGATTTAAACACAAAACAACCCAATATGAACAGTGTAAGCAAATCAACTGGAGATTAGTTAATATGATCTTGTCAGACTTTTAAAACTAGCTGTGATAAAAGGGCTGATAATAAAGGCTGAAAATGTTCCCTGTGGCCACCTGCATGTCATCTCCTGCAGGTGTAATTATTACTTACTCAGTGGCCCTTGCTCTCCAACACATTGCATGTTGCATGCCTCTCATGTTCTGGCTGTGGACTATGAATGTTGTCACGGTGATCTCACCCATGGATTTGTTGACAACTGTTGTTAAGCCCTGGGTTCACCATTTTGGCTGTCGCAATCTTCTTTTTCTTGCAACCAGAAGTGACAAAAGAGGGTGGAGCCAAGAATGAATGTGAGGTATTTTTTAGCCGACCACAAATGTTACAATGAAACACCTTTGTGAAAGGGTAAACAAAACCATGTTAGAAACCTGTCAATCACAAGGTAGCCCCGCCCTAAAGCATACTCTGCTTTATGGTCTATTTTACTCTTAATGGATCATAATTTACTAAATGAACATCATGCTGTATTGAAGAAGACTTGAAACTAGAGATTGAGACCACAATGTTTACAATGTTTACTGAGGGAATAAATCAAGTGAGAAGTAGAGTAAATTCTATACAATCAATTTTACAATTTCCACTCCATTAGCACTTAACTTTCCAGTTTGATTCCTCTCTATATTGTGAAGGTTCTTTTTACAGAGGGGTTTGTTTATATATTGTTCATCGCCTGATTTATACAACATTTTATTCCTAAAAACATGTAAATTTAGTTTTTTTTATGGCTGTTGACAGTATTTTCTGATTTATGGAGTGATACAAAGAGATATCCCTATTTACCTTGGATGTCCCTTAATTACTTTCACATCCTAACTCCTAAACCAATCTGGTTTCAGACTGATCTTCTCTACAACGACTGCTCTTTTAAAATATACCAATGATGTAAAAATCACAGTTGACAACAATATGCTTTCAACAGTAATGTTTATTGATGTGACTAAGGCTTTTGACATGGCTAATCTCCTCCATGACAAACTTGCTGCTTGTGGTCTCCCCAATTTTTTTGCAGTGGTTCAATTCATAACTTAACCACAGACCTCAATGTGTCTCCTATCAAGGCAGTCAGTCAGATTCTATGACCATGTGTGCCTAAAGGTTCTTCTCTGGGACCCCTGTTCTGCCATATATTTAACTATATGCAGATGATACCGTGGTTTATTCTTCCACGCCTGACATCTCAAAATACAGGGTACATTATCGGCTGATTTTGATGCCGCTCAAAAATGTGACCATAGGGTAGGAGTTATGCTTCAGCTACAGTGTGTCTGTGTGTTTCATGAAATCTATATTGGTGTTCAGGACTGCCTTGAAAAAGAAATTGGTTCACATCAATGAGTTTAGCCTGATAAATGTCTATATATGCATGCAAACGTAAAAAAAAACATAATCTAAACAGTGAATAACTATGTAATATCAATAACCAAAGTATAGAGGATTTGTCTTCATGTTGGAATTACATTAGTGTGTAAATTATTTGTGATGGAAAGGTCACTAGTATTATGTTGTGGTACAGGTGGACCCAAACGCACAGACAGGAGTTTAATTGCAGAAAAGGAGTGTGGTGTGAGTGTGGACTGGAGGAGAAGCGTGACAAGAAGGGTAAGCAGGGAGGTAATGATCTTAGGACATGGGTGAAAGAGGATCACAAAGCACATACATAAGACTAAAGTTAGCCTGTTGCAAGCATCTTCCACAGAGATTGAGACAATGACCTGGCAAGGACTGGGATAGCCAGGAATGATATACTGCATGGCTGATGAGTTGATGTATTGCAGGTGTGTGGCTTGGAGCAGGTGAAATAGATTGGCAGCAACCAGGGGGCCAGGAGGACTGAGAGAAGAAGCCACGCCCACATCAACAGAGAGAGACAGATAGGGGAGCAGGGGACACCAAGACACAGTGAAATAAAAACTGGAGCACAGCCACGGCCGTGTTTGTCTGTTTGGATGCAGAAAGTAAAAAATAAATGTTTACCTACCTTCACCAGCGTCTTGGCTAGATGGTGTGCCTAACCAAGACAGCAGTTACTTTTCAAATGTCGCTGGCTTTGTTTGTAAAGATAAGGTAGACTAAATGACTTGACTCCTACAACAGGTGTGAACCACTCCTAATGTTTGTGGAAATTTAAAATACGCCTCTTAAGGACACACTTTTGTAACAGTGGTTCTTGCATGAGGCCAATTGTTCTTAGGAGGACTTGTTGCCCTGGTCTACCCTTAAGTTCTTAAGGGTGTGTCGGTTACCATCCATGTTTCAGCTAATTTCATGTTGTAATATATAAGCTGTATTGTAATTTAGCTAATTTTGAATTAAAAAGAGAAAGTGTGATTTTAATATTTCAGAAAATACTGCATTTACTCTTTCTCATCATATTGCATGTATGCTCCGCTGGACCGAAAATGAGCAAAACTGGACAGCTCCTTCAAGGAGTCTCCAACTGTCTCTTAGGACGTTTGAATGGAGAGCTTTTATTGTGAAAACTCGCAGCAGGAAGCTGGCGTGATACTCACAGGTGACTTGTTGGTGAGCTCTTAATAACCCGGAGTGAGGCTGAGGTGAGCGCCAGACACGCGGAGCAGCAGGCCGGTTGGACAGGCTGTCAGCGGCTGAAGCGTGATGTTTCATCTGGAGGAGGACTGAGGAGCTCACGGGAGACGCTTTGGACTTTTTAGATTATTTTTCATTTTCTGATGTTTAATGTGTGATGGCTAATGCGCCATTGGTTGATGTGGGAGTTTTGTTTCTCATCGTGGTGACAGCTTCTTTGGCAAACGGTGAGTACTACTTTGAGATTATTGTTTATATTTTCTTTATTGTTTTTTTGATTATACCCAAATTATATTCACATGGACTAAAACGCCACTTTATTATCGCAGTTCGCGTTTGCATATTACAAAATATCATAAAACCTATATATATATAACAATAAAATTGAAGTCAATTAGGTATTGCAATTTTGATTAATCACTGAGTGTAGAGCATGTTAAGATAATGACAAATGAACATGTTAGGTAACAAGAGCCCGAGCTGTTTCCTGCTTTTTAACTCATTTTTGAGTTATGTGTAACACAGAATATTCACTCAAAGTGACCTGTTTGATATCTTTACAGTTTAAATGATTTAAATTAAGGTCTGGGCAACATAGGTACTATCAATATCGTGATAAGAGACTAGATATAGTCTTAGTCTAAGATTGTTGATATCGTAATATAGTGTTTTTCCTGTTTTAAAGGCTGCATTACAGTAAAATTGTTATTTTCTGAATTAAATCTGTTCAAGCGGTTCTATTAATTGCCTTTACCCACTTAGTCATTATATCCACATTACTAGTGATTATTTATCAAAAATCTTACTGTGCATATATTTTGTGAAAGCACTTATAATCAGCCCTACAGTATTGATGTTGAGGTATTTGTTCAAACATTTTTGTGATATTTAATGATGGTCATACTTCCCAGCCCTACCTCAGTTAATCCATAATCAGAACTGTTATCAGATAACCAATGCCACTTGACTAGTCAACCAATCAGATCAGCACTTTGCTGGTAGCAGGGATCGCAGTCACTGGGGTCAGTTAGTTTAAGTTGTACATTAAGACATTTAGTAATGGCATCTCTTCTCAAATTGCCGTGATACAGCAGGTTCCTCATCCAGTGAAGATGTGAGCCAAATGAAGGAGGTGGAGGTGGAGGCGGCGGCAGTCAAGCTGCTCCTGCCGGGCGACGCGGACCACCTAGCCGGTGGAGTGAAGCCCTGCTCCCCCTGTCACCTGCCGGGCGCCAGGAGGCGTTCCAAGAGGTGCACGTGTTACACTTACAAGGACAAGGAGTGTGTTTATTACTGCCACCTGGACATCATCTGGATCAACACCCCAGAGTAAGTCATCCTCAGTGTGCCTCACTTATTTTAGATCCAATATGGCTGCGGTCCTTATAAGTAACCATGACGATCTATCTATCTATCTATCTATCTATCTATCTATCTATCTATAGGGTCATACAGCGTGTGCTGAGCTTTGCTTCACTGCATTACTCATGCTTTACTTTAGCTTAGGCTATATGGTGTCATGTCATGATCTCTAAACTATTTGTTTAAAGGGACACTTCACCTCAAGATATTTGTTTCTGTTACCAGTGCAGTTTTCAATCTGGATTGTTTTGGTGTGAGTTGCAGAGTGTTTGAGATATTGCCCGCAGTCATGTCTGTCTTTTCTCCGAAATATAATGGGACTTTATAGGCTGGTGTTTTGAAAAACTAAAAAATATCATGAGCAGGTACTCAGTTTCATGCAGGAACTGTGGTTATTAGTCTCTTCGGATGATATCTCCAACATTCCGCAACTCAAACCAAAACATACTCGATTGCTAAATACCACTACATGGTGAAAAATAGGTATTTTTGATTTTGGGGTGAACTGTCCCTTTAAGCCATAAAAGGATTTTGGGGGAAACCAGGTTTTCTCCCTCATATATCAGCATTTATTTATAAAGATTCAATGTTGTATAATGTCACTCATTCAGCATTTGTTTTTTAGCATTCCTGTCATGTTTTCTTTTCAACTGTAGATCAGCTTCACAATCCGCAAACAGGAAACTTGCAAACTTAAGTCCCTCTTTGAGCTCACCTGCATTGGGTGATGCCAGATAAAGCATCAAGCAGGTTACCAGACAGATCTTGTGTCTGAAAGTTGGAGCAAGGCGTGACAGAAAGCAGTGCAGTTCCTACACTTGCATGCATAACTCCCATTGGGAAAATCTTGAATTTAAGTGAAGGGTTAACGGCTCTCGCTTTCTGAAGCCATTTCCACTACGTTTATGATCCAGGTAGAAAATTCAAACCCGTACACCTCCTGACATCAGACCAACAGAAACATACCTGGATGAGATCAAAGGCATTGTTTCCTATAGACTTGTAGATTTATCTTACTTTGTTGCCAAGGAGTTATACCATGTGGAATGAATCAAGCATGCAGAAGGTCTATTCTCAGTCACTAGGGGGTTGGTATATTGTTTGCTAATGTCTCACAGAAGATCACTGAAGCTCCTGTTCTGACTTGGCATGTAAATAGGTACATTTTCCCACTTCACTTTTTTGAAAAGTTGAAAGTGTATTTGTGGACTGGGTAAAAAAAAAATCAACTAATATTAAGGATAAAGAAAATAAACTTTGCCAGTTTATTAACAACATTAAGACAGTTACTTTTTGTATTACAAGTTTCTGGACTTGTATATTTAAATATGAAAAAAGCATTTTTTTTTTTAATAAATATGTGCTAATCTGCACACATTTCCAGAACAGAAATCTGAATATTGCAAAGAGCCAGGTTCAAAGAGCTCGTTTCATTTTGATGACATATGAGATAGAGTTTGAGGTTTTCACAGAGGGAATTTTTTGATATCACTGTCAACAGTAGAACAGATAGAACAGAAAAAAGGAATGGAATAAAATGTTGTCTAAATCAGGCTATGAATGATGAACAATCCCCTCTGTAAAAAAAACTTTAAATAAGGAGAAGATTGAAACTGGATAGTTTGGAGATTTCTGGCTCAGAATAAAACTAATTTAAAGAAAGCAGCCTTTCAGTAAAATTACGTACATTTTGAAGACACTACAACAGAACAGGGTAAAAAAATGTAACTAACAGACATCAGCATGAAACTTCCCCGGTTCATAACTTTCATTAAGACGATTATTTTTTGATTTTATGTTTTAATATGCAAATGCAGCATTACCTAATGGTACGTTTTGGTGATTAAAAAAAAAAATCTCCAAATTGACCAGTACATGAACAATTATTTTTATTTCTGTCATGTTACGTCTTACTGTGTTTTAGTTCTCAGCTTTCCTCTGAATTATACTTGTAGTTAACATATTTACTTGACAGTTGTTGTTGTTTTTTTTTAACCATATGGGCTCATTAATCTCCTTATGACATTAGGATTTCTTGACCCTAGATCTAATGGAACAGCTGTGGTTCACGTGGAGGCGTGTTAATGTAAGGTGAATATTTGTTCTGACTTCAATTGATTACTTGAAGTTTTGTGCATCTTCGGGGACAGCTTTTAAAGTAGCTGCAGCTGTTACACAGTAAGTTGACCTTTTAGACGTTACTCCTCTCACTATTGAAGTTTTCTTATAAAAACAAGAAACCGGTATTGGATTTCCCATCGCTCGGTGCTAGAACAGTATGCATTAACGTCATCAGTTTTCAGTATACTTTTGAAACATATAAATCATGTGTATTACAAAAACTGATTTAGATTTTGTTTCTAATGTCTCATATCTATATTTTAATTTGTGCTAAAGGAAAACCTGTTTAATAGAATGCTGCAGGAATGAGGTATTTTTGTAGGCGATCTAGGAGGTTATCATCACACTGGCTCTCTCTACAACGAGACATTGTGGATTTTCGCATTAGATTTTGGATTATTGCAGAAAATAAACTCTGGTGCGAACAAACGTTTATGATACTTACACGTTTTGTTTAGCATGATAATATTCACAAATTAACACCTCCTACGATTTTTTTTTTTTTAAGCCGGAATACAATTGTTTAAGTAAAAAGCTAATGTTCGGGGTACAAACAAACTACGCCACGAGTTTTAAGACTCACCCTAGTTGTTGCAGAGTGTCTCGCACTGCTGACACTAGTCTGCCCTAGTCCAAGGCTTTTTCGGCGGATTCAGCATGTTAAATGGGCGCAAAAGCCCGCCGGTGAGAGAAATCACTCTGATCGGCTGGTCAGCTTCAGCAGATCAGTGCCCCAGAAGAGAAATGGAGGTTAGGAGAGCAAGCAAACAAGTAAAGATAAGAGGGCACAAAGACAAGGCTCTTTTTTATTTTTCATCTCATCTGATCATTCCGACATGGCTCTCTGGAATGAAGCTGAGTTGTGAGTGATAAGGGTTTGAATATTGTCGGCAAACGCTTCTTCCTTTCATGTATGTATCCTGAAAACAATTTGTTTATTGGCATAGATCTTCCGCTTTCCCAGTAAACCGGTTTGAATGACGAAAACAGCCACCTGGTATGGAAAGTTATTTGCCCTCAAGCAGGTGCAGAACCTACCTCCTAATTTGCCATTGGCTGCAGTTATTGCGGCGTGTTTCAGTTCAACATCTTTGGCACAGACACAGTCGGTGTGAGGCTATGCAACATTCAGCCTTCATCGCGCCAGTTCTTTGATGTCGGTGTCCATGCCTTTGATCTCCACCTCGAGTTGAAAGGTAAAGATCAGACGTAAGGGTGAGATGCAGAAATGCCTTCAGATGTGTTCCTTACCAGCAACCGGCGATCACAAATCCTTAGATATGATGGCTGCTGCTCTTGATGCGCTTTGCTAAGTAAATCACAGCAAGGTGGTGTTGGGTTTGCCCTCCAGACACAAGACAGACTATCAGGAAATGTCTTACCATATCTCATCTCCTCTCACACAGTTTGACATAGGCATATGGTTGCCAGAAACCATTTACTCTTTAGTGGAGGTTGTGAAATGGTAATGTCTGTCCAAGACGGGTAGTTTCTGTAATACTTTGATATCATCAACAGGGTTATTTTCTCTTTTAGAGAGCTCCTCCCAGAGCCCCAGGATGAGTAGTGCTGATTGTGAGTAGCCAATCTCCATGTGTAAACTCTGTGGAGTTGAGTTACATTTTTTGTCGTTGGAGTGAAAAATATATATAAATATGTATAGGATTTATATGTGCAAGCCAAGCACAATGTCAGAAATCTCTGTATCAGTGTGCGAAATGTTGTCGACCAACGGGAGACCATGATCAACTGTCGTGCTTAAACAGATACTGGCTAAACAAAGCCAGATCCTTTTTGAACCTGCCTCAAAATCCTTTAATATCCTGAAAGGTGAGCACTTTTTTGCAGTGCGTTCAAAAGAGAGTTCAAACTGTGAGAAGAGCACATTGCATTCTTCTTCTCAATACCGTTTGGTCCGCAGGCACACATGGTAATATGATCTGACTCATCCTTTCTCTGTATGTGCTTACTCCTATTCAGAGCTATAAGTGAAGGCAATCCCAGCATTTAGAGAGATGGTACAAATAACATTTCACTTGTCAGGGGTTTGCCACTACCAATGCATTCATATGTTAACAGTAATTATAACAAGGTATTAAAGTTAATTTGACAGTGACTTAAAATAGCTGAAACAATTCTTAACATGTTTGAGGTGTTAGAGAAGGTTATTACATTTCTGTTGCTTGAAGTTGTCCACCTGGGATCACAGGCGCCTGAATAGGTGGGGCAATGATACTTTTCGTCCCCCAACTTGCAGCTGTTATGGCAAAAAATGTGTGAGCCAGATGTAGAACGTTGGTGATGATGTGTAAGCCTGTGGCGTATTAGGTTTTTGACCTCTACTCCTCTGTCTTCATTGTCTAAGCCAACCAAAGTCACCAGATAGCACAGTCATTTGTTAAACCGAAACACCCCGGAGCCTTACAAACAAGTTTAGTTTGGGACTAACATAAAAAGAAAGGATGTAGAATCAAAGCAGTTCGCGTTAGTTTGTCACCAAAAGCCATTGTGAGGAGAAGTTCAAACATCAGTCGTGCCAAGTAATACGAATATGCATGTGGCCTTTCGTTACCCTAACGCCACCCGTAACAAGCTGGTACTGTTGAAAGGCCTGTCCAGAGTGTATTCTGCTTTCACCCAATCACAGCTGGGATCGGCTCCCTGGGACCGTGACTAGGATTAGAGGTTATCCTATCGTCCTTTATGTGGCCAGCTGTTAGAGATTCATTTTTAATTTTCGTAGGCATTCTGGTGCCGATATACCTCTATCCATATGTTCAATTAATGATGCTGTTGTGGCCGTCAGCTGTGAGACGTTGTTAATGTTCATCTTGTCGGTGCCTAACGTTACCTCTGATGATGATGTATCAGGCTTGTATGCTTAAACTGTGGTGCATTTGGGCAAGTATAATCTTAATGGTGTTTTTTGATCAACATATGTTTTTGTCATATGCAGTGGTCTTTGATGGGCTAGATCATCCTGGTTGGGCCACTGTGGCTCAGGGGTCCTTGCATGGAGCCCCTGCCGTCAGTGTATGAATGGGTGAATGATATGTAGCGTTAAAGCGGAAGACTAGAAAGTCCATTTACCAGATTTTTCTCTGCGCCAGCCCTTGCTATGATGTCTGCCTTTGCCACTGACGTGGTGTTCTGGGTTTGCCTGAGGCTCCGACAACACCATAAAGGCCTGATTGCCCAGGTTGTTCAAGAGAGCCACTGCTGTACTCCAAAGGCAGCAGGCATGCCATGTGGTTTTAGTTCACTGTGATGTACAGTCATTTTTATTTTCCATTTTGGCTAGCTTGTTCTTCATAGTCATTTTACAGCCACGTAGTGAGAAAATAACAAGGCTTAAGGGCAGAGTCATTGTGCGTAGCTCACGACATGCATGCAGCGAGAGCAGCAAAGCACACCTCTGTCCATCATTCCTTCCTGTGCTCACCAAGCTTCCTTCTGAGATCTGGGAACGGGGCAGCATCCACAAGTCCAAAGGGGCAAGACACGCAGAGGAAAAGCAGCCCGGCCAATCCAATAGGTAGTTGTTAAGATAATCAGACTTATTTGGAAGATGAAAGGAAAGGGAATGGTATCACTATTACCCAGACTGACCCACTGCTCCAGCTTTGACCTACTTAACCTGCCATAGTTGTTCATGTTAACACTTTTCATGTACAATAAGAGAATATTACCAACAGTTTGGGTGCTCTAATTTCAGTTTCACCTCTGAAGAAAGAGATGATAATTGTCCGAACTGTTGGCTTGTCTCTGAACGTCTGACTTCTTGTGCAATGTTGGGATGTGGAACATAGTGTTTTAACACAGAAATTGTAATCATAACATATAAAAACGATGGAAAAAATATGCAAATGAGACCCAAATTGTTATAAACTGGAATGGTGTTGGGTGATAATGAAACTCCCCTACGAACCATTATGCTTTATGAAAAAAAAATCAATATCTACGGACCTGAGATGTATATGTTGCAATACCCATAAGTGGCCACAAAGTATAGGCAGTAATCTTTACATTACACAAGGGAATGCTGAGATTAATAAATCAGTCAATCAGCTGGCAGGAAGAGCCCTCGTACAGTCTAGCCACCGTTGACTGTCAAGTCTATATTTAGTTGCCTTTGTGAAAGCCCTGATGATTGATGGTTGACAGGAGTTTTGTTCTGACTTCTCTTTATGAGTCCGGGCAGGCTTAAGTATTCTGTTGGATTATGAGTTTTAAGGTGGTAGAAAAGATTTGTGGTATTTCTATCTTTAGTCCCGACTTTCATATTAAACATCTTACAAATCACTTTGTTCAAATTCTAAAGCTCTCCTTTTTCGTGTGTTTTAAAATAAAAGAATTGCCAAATAGTTGTATTAGTTCACCAGCTCCCACTTTCTCTTCACCTCGCTTTCAAACACACACACACACACAGCTCGTGTTGGTGTGTAGCCTTTCAAAAACACATTTTTATATACATTTTAACTTTGGTAAAAACTGTTAACACTCCCGTTACGCACCTGTATTAACAGGGCAGTTCGGCAGCAATCAAACAGAACCATAAATAAAATGTTTATACGCAATATAACACTAAGTCAGATTTATGCTAGCGTAACTTTTCTCTTTAATGTAATTCATGTTTCTATTTTCATAATTTACATACCAAGCAATACTCCAACATACTGTAACCAAAACAGAGCCTTGCTCATGCCTTACTTTTTGTTCAAATTACCTGGTTATCAGCTTAAATCACAGTCGGGCTGGTGGCATCAGGACTGGAGATGCCAACAAACTTAATAAGCTGGTGAGGAAAGCTAGCTCTGTGGTGGGTCTGGCTACCACAGACTGGTAGAATGCCTTGAGCAGTTTATTGCACACACTGAATTACCTCAGCCTCCTCAGGAAGAACAGCCTGCTCTGTCCTTTCCTGTAGAGGGCATCAGTGTTGTGTGTCCAGTCCAGTTTATTATTGATCTGCACCCCAAGGTACTTGTAGGACTCAACCCTCTCCACTTCCCCTCCCTGATAGAAAACGGGGACAGGGGGGCTTCTGTTCCTCTGGTAGTCTACCACAAGCTCCTTGGTCTTGCTGATGTTGAGCATCAGGTGGTTGTTGCTGCACCCTGATGTGTGGCAGATAGGCAAACTGTAGTGGGTCCAGGAAAGCTGTAAGCTGGGTCCTCAGGTGCCGCAGAACCAGTCTCTCAAAGGTCTTCATGATGTGTGATGTCAGGGCCACAGGTCTGTTGTCATTAAGACCGCTGGGACGAATCTTCTTGTATGTATTGAATTTTAACACACTGTCTTTGGTTTAGTAGGTACACCTTTACAATCTTTACCATCCAAGTCATAGTGGTTAAATAAGATACATGTTAGACTTTACAGTCTGTTGTCTTGTTGTACTAGACTGCATTATTCTGAAAAGTGTTTCCTATATTCTGTTCCCCTCTTGTATCCAATGGTGGAGAACAACATATTAGAAACAACTGTCAGTATAATGCAGTCCAGTATAATACTGTTTACCACCGCCAAAAGCCTGTAAATACCCATGTCGTTCCAATTATTTCTTTCTGACGCAGTGTTTAATATGAACATTATAAGCCCTGAAGTGCAGTGTCAGTCTAATGTACAGGGTTTCCTATCTGCCTGGTCACTCAGCGCACTGTCTGTCTTTTTGTAGGCACACTGTACCATATGGTATGTCCAGTTACCAGGGTTCCCTGCGCATGCAACGCTCGATTGGGACTGAGCAGCGGAGGAGGGTGGAGGAGGCCCAGCGCTGTGTGTGCTCACAGCAGACTGACTCTCACTGCAGCAGCTTCTGCATGGACAGGTAACTCTACCACGGCAGGGAGAAAAATAACATGCAATGTTCAGAAGTATTTGTTCTTTTTATGGAGCTACCAACAGTGAACATGTGTCCTCAACCAATTAGAGTAACACTTTTAATACCAAAGCACATGTTGAAAACGCATATTGAATTAGCATGCAGGTTTAAACTACACCCGGGGCCACACTTCACGCTTGCAGCTGGCGGTGTCTACACAGAGCCGTTGCTATAATAAATTATATAAATAAAAGAAATACATCTAAAAATAATAATAATTCACAATTAAAAGCCGGTACACTATTCATTTATGGAGCCGGGCAAGTCACTGCATTTTCCAGACAGTGTCCTTCAAATATTTCAGAATAAAAGCCTTTTGTAAACGAATGAAGGGTTTCTGTCCTTTTGAAAAAAAACGCTTCAGGGCTTTTTAATTTGAATTGTAAACAAATATTGTTAAGTTAAAAATAAATGTACATTTATTATTTAAATTCTTTCATGACATATTTTACAGATGTAGACATTGGAACTGTATTAATGTTGCTGGTATGATGGTCAATCGACTGTCAAAAGATTAATTTCACTGTGTATTTAAGCTGTGAAATACTCCTCTCTGGATTTTCCTTTGCCCCGGGCGTAAATCATATATATTTACCTGCTGGTGACCATGGTAACAATGTTTATCCTCCATTACCAATGAGAGGATAGGTTCAAACTTTTTCAAGTCTATCTTTATACAATACGGATAGTTGCTGGCCATTTCTCCCGTCTCCTGTTTTCCCAGAAGAGATGGGGCAGTCCTCAGCCTATTAGTTTTTCAGGGTTAAATGGGCATGAGATTATTAAACAAATCTTTTGCTTAACATTGTATGCTTAAAACTAACCCCAACCATTAATTTAAATAAATTTAAACGCTTTCAAAATTGGTTGAAAACGTAGTGGCTAACTAAAAAAGCCTTTTGGTACGGTGGTCCTTTAACAATTTTTTAATCAGCAGCACCTGATCAGATGTGTACCAACCACTAAGTGTCTGTGTTTTTTTCCCCAGCAGGCAGAAGAGGCCACCCATAGCAGCGCCTAAAACACACAAGAGGACAGCATCTCCGCGCAGTGGGCCTGAAATGGACATATAAGTGACCTGCTCATGACCTAGAAAATGGACATGACTTGTGTTTTACATAAGGCCTCCCTTTTATTTCTCAGTGCCTTGTCATCAGACTCACGGATGAATAACTGCAAAGCTTCTTGCACTAGAACTGAAAGTGAGGGGCACCAGCACTCTCTGCCTCCGCCTGTGTCTGCTCACCAGGTGTGGACAATGTGTTTCATTATTCATTATAAACAGCTGAAGACTGGTTCACATGGCACGCTTGTGTCCAACATAAAAGACTTTGGTAGAGCTCTCACGTGTCCATGAATGTGGAGGCCACTTCAAGAGCTGCTGCCATCTGACTCCAACACCTCAAAGCATGCTGTTAAAACATAACATTCTTTAAAACAATCACTATTTGTCGCAGTCACTGAAATGTCCATTATATCATTTTTTTTATTAGGTTCTTCCCTAGTTTCAACAGTTACTGTTGAAAGCATTTCAGTGATTTACTTTACTTTTTTGTGAGATTTATTGGAGCTAAAGGGACTTTTACAGTATTAAGCTCTATCAAAGTCTTGTGAATATGAAATGTGTTTCAATATATATATAGGCTCTAAATTATATTTTCGTACACTATGTATATGTACAATTAAGGTGTATAATAAGATGTTGTATATAGAATTATATATGATTATGATCATGCTAATCAAAAGTCCTCCATGGTAAAAAAAATTGCAGTGTACCATACAGGAAATTTATGGAGCACGTTATTTATCGTCTGTTTATCCTTGTTATGTTTGAGCCTCCAACTAATTCCCAAATCAACCGACCATCTGCACACCAAAGGCCTTTACACAACCCAAAAATGCTGAATACTCGCTTGCAAATATTATGTGACTAGAGCTTTTATTGTGAAAGGTAAGATCTGGTAGGCTCTACATTTGTCAAGTTCATTTATGAATAAAGGAGAAAGGGCCATTCCAAACAAACCTGATTCGTTGATGCCTTTATTCATGGAGTGAAATCTAAACCCGAAAAAAAAAAAAATGCTGTTTTTTGCTGTTTAATATTCACATTTTGTGTTATTCATGACAAAAACACCTGTTTGAAAAAAATATATTGATGAGCAAATTAATCGCACAGAAAAACACCCCAGTTGTGTAAAGTTAAGGACATGAACAGAAAGTGCATTTTGCAGGTGGAAATTGTGAGGCGCTCCGCCATTTTATATCCTGTCATACAAACTTTGTTTGTTTGCTGCATCTTTTTTTAAATTATTGTTGTTAACCTTACACAAAAAATGAACTGGAAGCTACCTAATAGTTAATAGTACCGTTTAAATTAATAAAAAGAACATACCCAAAATCTTAAGTACCACGCTACTTTGACATAAAGCTGATTTCTGTTCAGTTCATGGTAACCATGGTTGGTGAAGTTTTACAGCTCCGGGTATTCGGCAATAATCACCACAATGAGAAAAAAACGCTAATGAAGTCGGCCCGCGTTTCAGCGTCTAGCTGGAAAAACGTGATGCTGAGCATGCATAAGCAGTGCCCAAAACGCTTCAGGCTGCAAAAAAACCCCGAATTCTGTCTGATCAGGGCCTAGATATGATAAGCTAGAACTAGTGGTTTGTTGTCAGATGGTCTTCAGAAAAGTGCCACTCATTATTCAGTTTCAGTCCGACAAAAAAAACACATTGATTTCTTGCTTAATATTTTAAATATTCTGATGCACATCAGACTGCACACTTAAATGTGTTTTTTGAGCTGCAAACAAAATGATATGACTGTACTGTGATGAAACACATCACTGCTGGTGTTAATATTGACTATATTGTTAATATTACATTTCTTTCCAAATGTATAAAATTCTGTATTTCATTGGTTGAAAGCCCCTTACTTACTTGTTCAACATTTTCAAAATGATTGTGTGGGTGGAGTTAGGTTTGCACCTGGGGTAGAAGTCACACTTAAGGCATTTAAAATGAAATTGCCCCCTACTTAATGTGCCTGGAAAATGGTCTCTGATCAACCATGTTTGGTTAGTTTGATCAGAGGCATTCTTTACAGATGACTTGAATCAGACTCTAGATCAGATGCTTGAGATTTGACTAGGACTCTCCCCTCATAGACTTTGGACCTTTCCCTTAAAGGTTTAAAACTTGACTTGGACTTGCACCTCAAAGATGTTAGACTAAACTTTGACTTGGCTGGAAGGCTTGAGACTGGACTTGGACTCTTGCTCAAAGACCTGAGACTTGACTAGGTCTCTGGCTGGAAATCCCGAGACTGGACCTGGACTCTAGCTAAAAAAAAAAAGACCGGAAACTTGACTTAAATACTTAAGACTAGACTTGGAGTATAGCTCAAACGCCTCAGACTTGACCCAGACTCCAGCTCAAAGATTTAAGATTTGAGACTGGACTTGGACTCATGCTCAAACACCTGTGACTTGACTTGGCCTTCAAATACTTGAGACTTGACTTGGACTGTAGCTCAAAGACGTGAGACTTAACTTGGACTCACCCCTCTCAGACTTGAGACTTAACTTGGACACTAGCTCGTAGATTTGAGACTTGACTTGGACCTGTGTGCATTTCTGGTATTGTTTGCATATTAAGGGTTTTATAGACTAACAAACATAAGGCTTAAATCAATCAGCAGCTTATTGTAGATCACAGCATTAAATCAAACCCATAAGTCAGATTTATATCACTATATAACCAATAACAGTGTAGGCTTTGTGTTACCAACCCGATTGCTCCTAAAAAAGCCTCACATTGATTCCCACAAGCTTTCCCAAACCTTAACCAGGTGTTCAGTGGCCTAACCCTAATCACAACCACAATCTTAGCCTTTCCACGGTTGCCATGTGTAGATGTTGAAGAAATAAATTATTTTAAATATTCAGGAAAGGACATTTAAAAAAACATTACATTACATAATTAAACATAATCCATGACTTTTCAGAATTGTTTAACATCAACATTCTGTCTGGCGAGAGGTTTGCTGGTATGCTCACCATGCCAGAGGCTGTTCAATCTCATTTTCTGTTCGTGATCATGCTGAGACTGATGCCAAAGAAATGGATTCAAGAATGTTGCACATAAATTCTTGTGTGAAGAAGTGCTTGCTATGGCACAGCAGAAATGTTCAAGTAACGACGGGGAAAAAAATGATTATGTGACTAAAAACAAGTGAAACATTAAGTGTTCTCTGTGGTTGTTCCTGATGTTCACTGAGGACCGTGGTATACCAAACAACGTGTTAGGACATTCATGAATCCACATCCAACATGTGCCAGGACTATTTCTGTATTTCGGGGGTCCCTACATGACATAAAAACATGTGCATTTATAAAGGTCACATTTATGGCAGGGCTGGGTCTCAGACAAACAGGTGTGAAGATCCTCCCAGAGTAAAAGAAACACACATTTTGATATATGTGTTTTCTTACTATCTTCCTGAGATTTAGAGGGGATATTATGTATATTAATTTAATTTCTGGAAATTCTGGTTTTAGAGCTCGGGCCCCAAACTGGTTCAGGTTTCGTGTCGGGCTTCACTCTCCATTTAGCTCTTGTTTGGTCTCCAACAACTCTTAGAGCACAGGAGAGGTTGTAAAAATGTGAATAGTTCAATGTCCACCATGCAGAGCCTCCTTTTTTCCAGCATTGGTAACATTTATTGTCACTTGGAAACATGTTGGATATATATATATATTCCATTGTTTTCCAATATTGTAAAATAAATTAGCATAGAAGTTTGAAAATTGTCTTTTGTATTATACTGCACAAAAGACAATTTTGAGTTTTTTCTACTTCTAGATTTGAGCTGTTGTTTGGACTGCGTACAGATGCTTTCAGAGAGCAGAGCTTCTATTTGTCCTCTCTTACCTGAACCTTACATTGACATCGAAGACATGCTTGTTTGAGAAATTGCCAAAAGAGAGCTGAACAGCCTCTCAATCCGAGTGAATGTTTGTCCATGTGCACATTGGGAACAATACATGACAACACAGTATATCGTGACATTAACATTATTCAGCAGCAAAGAATTCCCACCAGTCAGAAGGATATTTTAGGAGCTGATCTCTTATTTCCCACAAATCCCACGTGCATTTCCCAGTAGTGCCTGGCTGTTTGTGGCTTTTGTTGAAAAATGTGCTGTTTATTTAGTTTGGAGGCTGACCACATTATTATGAGATTCGGGGTCCAGGGCAGATATGTCCAAGTAATGCCACAACATGATAAAATCTCACCACATTTGCGAATGGGTCCAAGTTGACCTCTTTCACAGCTGCAGTGTTTGACCTTTTGCCCTGAGGCTGCCCTCCATCCAAGGGGGCAAAATTCCTGCCCCAAAACTTGTGAACTCATGTTGATGAATCAGTTACGTGGGTATTGAGGCCTGAAGTTGACACGGCTTTTGAAACATTGAGTTTGTGTCGCTTCTTGTCTGCTGCAGCGGCTCAAATTCCTGCATGCTGGATCGAGCTAGAAACATGAAACTTGGCCCAATAACTGTTAATTATGTGCTTCCCAAAATATATGACTCCAATCGGCCACATGGTGCATTTTACGCCAGGCTTACTGGTGCATTCAAATCTATCTCTTGTGCAAACTGGCTTTGAATGAGCGCTTAGCAGCCATTCCTGCGAATCACCTTCATCATCATCAGAGCCTACACCACGTATACATAAACACAGATTTAGGTTTCATAAAAAAAGTAAGTTATCATATTTATATATAATATTTTGTATTATATATCTGAATGAAATGATTCTAAATGCAAATCGCAAGTGATTTGTGATGTTCCCCCTCTAAAGATGGCTTTACCTTGACCTTAAAGGGCCAGTTTGTATGATTAGTGGATAACAGTGTTGAGGTTGCAGAGGCAACCAGCTGAATACCCCTCTGCTCACTCCTCCCTTTCCAAGCGTGTTGGAGAACTATGGTGGCCTTCAGGTTCCTCCTTAGGTTCCATCAAGTTTTTTGGGCCAAATGATTTACAAATGTTTATATGCAGGAATGTTTGAGTTTATTGCCTCAGTTATTTGTCATGGTTGTCAGCGTATTTCATTTAGTCAGTATCCTGTGAGACAAAGAAAATAATTATGGTCCACGGGAAAATAACCAGCAGCTCTTTCCAACACAGGGCATGGAAGGTGAATTCAATACTGTCCTGTTTGACTATCTCCAATTTGTTCAGGTTCTTATCTGGTTGTTTTAACTGCACTTTTCAAAGCAAAGTCTAACAGAGGTAACTCTCAGTGAAATGTCTTTTATGCTGATGGTAGCATTTCTGTGTTGTGTTAAAGTGGCAAAAATCCCTGCTGCTGGCATGAGTTAAAAGCATTTAGTATTCAATAAAGATTGCAACCAAAGTCCATGGCACATTATTCTTTTTCTTTTCCTTTTTTGTTGTTGCTTTGAGGACCTCACAGAAGACGTGGTACGGACACCTTTCTTACCTGGATGTTCAAACATGGCAGTGTTACTCTGTCACAGACCTTAATAAGCCAATTAATGACAGTTAATTACAATTAATTTGGCTTTCGGCACGGTTAAAAATGATGCTGCTGCTATTTCATCCTGTCATGAGGTTTTAGGTGACCGGTCACTGTTCAGCCAGCCACTTATGTTTGCCTGGAGTGATTGCACACTTTGCACCCTGCACGCAGCTTTCCAATTAAGTTGGACTCGGAAATCTGACCCAGCTGTGTGTCTTCCAACACAAGCCTCAGGCTGGTGAGAGGAGAGCCAGAGGCAGGATAGAGATGCCCGAGAAGAAACGTGAGATACAGTCATGTATTTGGAGTCTTGATAAATCTGCTCTTAGAGTGCCATTATTTGCAATTTCACCATCTATTCTCATGTATGGTCAGTCTGTCAAGCTAATTGTTGTTGTTTTGGAGGACTTAATAGGACTGGCTATTTTATGCAGTCCAGTTGTATTGCATGGCAGCGTTGGGCAAGTTACTTAAAAATAACATTCAATATACCCTTCACTAAGTCCTGTCCAATCATAGCGTAGCATCGTCCAGCTCTGACCAGGGTCTGACAACTATCACTGCTCAGCTCCGTAGACTCTTGTGCAATGATTTCAGATTTTCTCCTTTGTCAGGCTGGTTTAGTGGATTTGGAGATAGTGGTGGGTAACGTTGTGTAATAATTATAATTTTTGCCCCGAGAGGTTGGAAGGAGATATAAGTTTCTAAATGTTACGTTTCTGCGTGAAAACCATTGGCGCTAACATTGGCAGAGTGCGACAGAACATAATCTACTAGCGTTAGCGCAAGTTATACTGAATAAAACACATGTTGCATTTTTCTTTTTAATGACTGTAACAGAAAGACCGACCAGGCGTTACGGGAACCTTGTTGCTCCTTAATTTCATTGTCTTCGGTCTCGACTGCCAGTTTATGTGTTTGTTCACTTAAACACTGGCTTCTGTAGCTTCAGCTTCTATCTTTACTTTGAAACCTGTTTTCGCTGCTAAATCAGTTTGACATCCTCGATATATCCTTCCAACGCATATTGTAGACCCCTTCTCTCTTCAGGGAGTGCAGTTAGTGGCAGTGTGGGCTCCACAGTAGCTGTGACATGTTAATGGAAAAGCAGCGGAGGGTTTGGTTTAGGAAAGGTTATTCAGGCCTAGCTCTGTCAAACGTACCTTCCAACAACTTCAAAACCTTCACACCAACCAACCAGATCTGTTGTGTTTGTTTTGAAAGCTCCTCCTGTTGATTTTTATTGGACCATCTCATCAAAGGTTATCAAAAGCTAAGTGAAATGTTTTATAGTTTTTCAAACTTTGCTAAAATTCAAAGGACGTTGCTCAGCACATAACTACACCAAAGTCATCAACTGTTGGACCAATCATCATAAAACCTGCTAGATATGTATCAATAGGTGGGGGGGCACTGCAATTGCAAAAAAATGAGCTTTGCTTAACACAAGTCAGATTATAAATCAGAAATTGTCAGTCCCATCCATTTTTAATTAAGCTTTTAAAACATGTCCCCAAATGCAAGGAACATGACTGGTGGGACTATGAGAGTGCAATTACTGAAAGGCTGCATACATTGTGATGATGAAACAAGTGTGTGATTGGTCTACCTCCTTCTTAAGAGACACCAGCCAAAGTAATTTGCTCAGCTTTGTGAACCTCTAAACATGCTTGCTGCTGCCTGTGGCTTTTATTTTGGCAATTTAGCTGCTTCCCTCTGTTTGGAAAAAAGGCTTGACATGTAATTGCTGTTTGCGGCTATATTTGATTTTAAAGTTATGTTTGAGGCTGATGAGACCAGACCAGACTACTGGGTCTCTATGTTTGGACAAATTACTGCTCTGGGTCTCCAAAGGAACTCATTCATCTGATGCAGCAAGCCTCAGTCTCTGTGGCAAAGGTGTTAAGTGGGTGTTCTTTGTACTCTTGGTGTGATGTTTTTTTATTTTTATTTATAGAGTGCTTCCCACGTGAGAAGTTGAGCAATAGGTCAGCACACAAAGGTCAATGCATTGTATGCATGTGATCAGTTTATTTATCCTTCTGTTGAGGTGCATTGTGTATTGTGCAGAATGCTGAAGGTTATAACATATTGGGGCCACCATCATTCCTTATATTGTTAAGGCTAAACGTTCCTCATGAATGGAAAGAAAATAAAAATGTGAGAATGTTTAGTCAAGGATTGTACTATTTCATATGGGATCCGCATGCACAACACTGAGCGAACTTTAATCCAGGCCCACCAGAGTTTGTTTTGGCATCACCTTGTGTATAGATTGTGATGAGACTGGACAATTGGCTCCCCTTTCTTGATCTTATTCATCTGAATAAGAACAAGAAGCTACTCACATGTCACAGCGGTGTAGGCATCTATCTGGTCGATGGGCTACATCATGCCCGAAGAGATCATAAGACAACTATTTGTCACTTGCAATTGTCACAAAAAAATATTTTTAAGGCTAACTTATGCTCAGCAGTTTTCATTTTAAACTGCAAAACTTTTCCACTGTAACGATAAACAGTCAGCCAGAGTTGGTGAACCGGTCTTCAATACTGTTTGTGGAACTTAATAGACACCATTTGGACAAATTTGATCCAGTGGCTTCCCAATGAACCGGGGCGAGATCAGCATCAGCAGCAGAGATGCCCCTCTGCCTCGGCTGCGTCTCGCCCTCCTGCTCCTCTAATGCCTCCTCTGCTGAACGTTCCATTACATCACAGCCAGCACCACGGAGAGGTTTAATGAAACACAAGATCGCCCTGGATCGCTCAGGTCCTCAGGACTTGCCGAGGAAGCAAAGTATGCAGCATTGACAGGTTGGAGGGGATTGTTTGTGAAAAGCAATGCTCTTGTTGACAAACTGTTTTGTAATGAAACACTTCCACTAAAGATAAAGGTTCCTGAAAAAAAATACAGCCGCAGCACATCCCTCACACAGTGTGAGCAGTCTGCCTCAAACCACCACAAGTGCTGTTTTTACAGCTTGTGTGGATGGAACACAGACACAGACAACTGGGCCTCACTTCACATGAGACGGCTGCAGAGGTGGTTCATCTGTCTGCGCATCCATCCTACAAGGTCTCCGCTCCTCCCTCAGTAGATTCAGATTTGATCTATTGGAAAAGCCCTCATGTGCTGTCAGCAGGCTACACGACACATCTCAGTGTTCACAATCAGTGAGCAGTCCTAATGCGCTGGGACTGCTCGCTCATCCGAAAGTGGTTCAACGCCGCCCTTGACACTTGTTGATTCGCACAGTCAGCAAAGCGACAGCCGTCTACATAAATTTCCACGGAGGAGAGCGTTCCTCACATTTCTGAGAATAGCCAGACAGCTGATGTGCTTGCTGCACACACTTACTCTCTATCAGAGCAGTGAATATTGCCGGCGAACTGAACAGAGGAGCGGACATTATGTCGAGTTGAGGTCCTTGCCATGGAGATTGGCGCGTACATCCTGACCAGATCACCCAGATTGGGGAAAGATTCAACGAGGCAGAGGCCGATCTGTTTACGCTCTCTGGTTCTCTCTAAGCCTGTGGGACAATCCTCTGCTGGTAGTGGTCAAGGAAAAGCTTTCCTGACAGTCCCATTAATTCCCTCGGGTTTTGGTACGAGTGCTGGAAGGGCGTCTGTCGGCGTTGATCCTGATAGCCCCAAGATGCAAGCGTCAAGGTCTCATGCGCCTGGAGTGATTGCCGTCTGGCCATTTTAAACCCCAGCGTGGGGATGCTCTCTCCCTTGCAGAGGTAGTGATTAGGAATTACCCGGTGATAGGTCATCATCTGTGGGTTTAGCCACTGACTAAGGAGCGCTTAGAGAGGGCCTCTCTCAGGATGTTATGCGTACTATTGTGCGTCTTCCAGAGTGTCTCGGTCGGCCAAATGGACAGCTTCTCAGCGTTAGTCTGTGGAAAAGAGCCTGGAGCCCAGTGCGTGTTCTCCGCCTCGCATGCTTCCATTCCTTCAACTACTGGTGGACAGGAATTTGGCTTTCGGCACGGTTAAAAATGATGCTGCTGCTATTTCATCCTGTCATGAGGTTTTAGGTGACCGGTCACTGTTCAGCCAGCCACTTATGTTTTCTGAGAGGCGTACAGAGGCACAGACCACTATCACGGTCTTAATCTCCTGAGTGGGATTTAGAGCAGGTTAAATGCATGCTGATTAAAACCCCCTTCCAACCTCCGGATCAGGTTCTGTTCAAGTTTCTGTCAAAATAGCTCTGCTTTTGGCTCTGATGCCAGCGAAGACAGTCGATAATTTATCTGCTCTCTCTGTGGCTCCATCATGTCTGAGGATCCAATGTGATGGCAGCTCGGCTATTTTGCGACCTAACACAGCGTTAACTACGAAAAATGGAAAACAATCATTGACTCCTTTGGATCGAGAGTGGTAACCTTGGATGGTTTTACCTCCTCATCACAGTTCTGAGGAGGAGGCCATGTCTCCTTTCCTCTGCTCAGTCTTGCCCAGTCTTGCTAGGTGTCATGCATGTGTTTGGTCATTACAAAGAGCAATCTCAGTGGCTTCCTCTGTCCGCACAGCGCCTATCACACTTGACTGTGACAGTTTCACAGGTTTGTTGCTCATCTGGCATGGATCCCCCTGACAGCACCAAAGGAATTTCATACTCCATGGCTTTGCACAGAGGAAAGACATAGCTTCTTGGTCTTCTGTCTGCTCTTTCATTAATCTGTATCTGCCGGATGTCTCCCGTTTCTCGTAGACTCCCTCTGTACTAATAGTTTTGTCAGAGGGAGTGATGCTGAGAGATTTATTCGTGCGCTCCTTTTTCCTCCACTTCTGTGCGTGGAGCGCTGCCTTCATTTCCAAAACTTTGCTTTCTGACAGCAGTAGGCTTTATTGTTCCCAGCCTTCACCCCCACACAGTCAATGTCAGGTTTTCTACTGTGAGGCGCCACCGTGGTGTATAGGAAGGTACATACGCCCATGGGATAAACTACTAAAACGATTGTAGCAAAACTATTTGCAAAGGTGTGTTGAGAGTTGTATAACTGTGTCTCAATCTGGTTCTGCATAATCTAATTTATAAATGTGTAAACAAATCTCTACATTTGTACTGTGTGTTAAAAATGTACAAATCTGTCTTGCGATTTGTAAATGTGATGACCAGGGATGAGAACGTTTTTGACCAGTTGTGCACGTCGGTCCATAGGTTAGTTAGCAGTCTATAGCTTAGATTAATTTATGGTCTGGGAAAAAACGCCTTGGCGCCGATGTTAATCAACTGAGCTGTGTGTGAGTTTGTGTCCAGCTGTTTTGTTCTGAGGGCAAATTAAAGAGCAGGCAAGAAAGCTGACAAATGAGTATTGTAAAAGTTTCAATTCAGAATGGTTGCGTCATCTGAGCGACTCCTCTGATTGGCCTTTTTAGAGAGAAGATCAAACTATGTAGAATCAAGATCAGCTGTGAAGGATCAGTGGCCAACTGACCAGAGCATTGTGACCTGATCAAAATGCGTCAATACACTTCAGCAAAGAAAATAAAGTAAAAGGCAAGACATTTACAACATAAAGCATTCATACATGGGACTACTGTTTATGTAGGGGTGCTCCACATTTTTTTCATTTGCTTTAGCTCAATTCTTGAATGATATTACATTTTTGCTAAACAATAAGTTCAAATCTCTAAACAATCAGTTTGCTGTTAACAGCAGATTTGAATTTTATGGATGTCATTTTGTGGCAAATTTTCTGTTCACTCTACAAGTTAACCGCCATGGTGAGAAAAACATTTGGACCAGAACACAATGACAACACCTTGTCATTTTGGTAGCATTGGCCAATTTACTGACACAATATCTAGATATTTTACGTGACATTTTTGAGCCATGTGATGTCCCACAAAACAGTTGTCCATACACTTACAGTTTAAAGAATGTTGAGACTGTTTCAAAAACTGAGCCAAAGCAATTGAGAAAAACTTTAAATAGCAAGTTTGAGAAAAAAATCAATCTTGTCCAAGGGAGTACAGACAAATAAGGATACACAAGGTGAGACCTCTCCAATTCAATTCAATTCAATTCAATTCAATTCAATTCAATTCAGTTTATTTTGTATAGCCCAGAATCACAAATTACAAATTTGCCTCAGAGGGCTTTACAATCTGTGCACATGCGACATCCTCTGTCCTTCCCTCACATCGGCACAGGAAAAACTCCCCTAAAAAACCCCTTTAACAGGGAGAAAAAAGGAAGAAACCTATGGGAGAACGACAGAGGAGGGATCCTTCTCCCAAGATGGACAGAATGCAATAGATGTCATGTGTACAGAATGAGCAGCATAACAGTTCTTAGATACAACACATTCAATGTATATGACATAAATGATTCATATAATAAGACTACTTATAATAACAGCAGCAATTATTACAGTAGAATTATAGCCATGAAAATAGGGATAGTAATGTGACTAATAATAATAATCGAAGTAGCAGTGGGTGTCAGTCGGCTCACAGCAGGAGGCACGACTACGGTCCAGGTACCACAACGATTCATGGAAACCTGCAGAACGAGAAAGCAAAAGGGCTTCAGGGTGGAAGTAAAGCTAAAATGCTTAATGGTACAGGTAATAGTAATAGTAATGTGACTAGTAATAATAATAATGGTGGTAGCAGTCGGTGTCAGCAGGGCCGTAGCAGGATGCACGTCCACGGTCCAGGTACAGCCACGATTTATAGAAGCCTGCGAAGCGAGAAAGCACAAAGACTCCAGGGTACAAGCAAGTCAATAAGCGTAATAGTACAGGAAATAATAATAGTAATGTGACTAATAATGATAGTGGTAGTAGTAGTGGGTGTCAGCAGGGCCTCAGTAGGTGGCACAATGACAGTCCAAATATAACCCCGATTCCTGGGAACCTGCGAGGCGAGAAAGCACAAGAACTCCGGGGAAGAAGCAAAATCAGTAATGTGCATAAATAGGAGATTAATACATAAAGAAGGAGGGAGAGAAGAGGAGAGAGGAGCTCAGCGTATCCTAGGTAGTCCCCCGGCTGTCTAGGCATATAGCAGCATATCTAGGGGCTGGACCAAGGCGAACCTGAACCAGCCCTAACTATAAGCGCTATCAAAAAGGAAGGTCTTAAGCCTGCTCTTGAAAGTGGTGAGTGTGTCTGCCCCCCGGACTGAAACTGGAACCTGGTTCCACAGAAGAGGAGCCTGATAACTGAAAGCTCTGGCTCCCATCCTACTTTGATATACTCTAGGAACCACAAGTAACCCTGCATTGATTGAGCGCAGCTCTCTAGTTGGGTAATATGGAACTATAAGTTCCTTAAGATAAGACGGTGCCTGACCAGTTAGAGCTTTGTAGGTAAGTAAAAGAATTTTAAATTCTATTCTTGATTTAACAGGGAGCCAGTGCAGAGAAGCTAATACTGGAGTAATATGATCTCTTTTCTTAGTTTTTGTTAGAACACGTGCTGCAGCATTCTGGATCAACTGTAAAGATCTAAGAGACCTATTAGAGCAGCCTGATAATAAGGAGTTACAGTAATCTAGTCTAGAGGTAACAAATGCATGAACTAGTTTTTCTGCATCGCTTTGAGACAGGATTTGCCTGATTTTCGCAATGTTACGTAAATGAAAAAAGGCTGTCCTTGAGATCTGTTTTATATAAGAGTTAAAAGACAGATCCTGGTCAAAGATAACTCCAAGGTTCTTAACGGTAGTGCTGGATGCTAGAGCAATGCCATCTAGAGAAACTATATCGTTAGATAATTGAATTCGAAGGTGATCTGGGCCTAGTAGGATAACTTCTGTTTTTTCAGAGTTTAACATTAAAAAGTTACAGGTCATCCAGGTTTTTATGTCCGTAAGACATGCTTGAAGTTTAGAGAACTGGTTAGTTTCGTCTGGCTTAATTGATAGATATAACTGGGTATCATCTGCATAACAATGAAAGTTTACTGAGTGTTTTCTGATAATATTCCCCAAGGGAAGCATATATAAGGTAAATAAAATAGGTCCAAGAACAGACCCCTGTGGAACTCCGTGACTAACCCTGGTTTTCATCGAGCTTTCATTGTTTACATATACAAACTGAGATCGGTCTGATAAATACGACTTAAACCAGCTAAGTGCGGTTCCTTTAATGCCTATAAGATGCTCCAATCTCTGTAATAGGATTTGGTGATCAATGGTATCAAATGCAGCACTAAGGTCTAGCAATACAAGTACAGAGACAAGTCCTTTGTCTGAAGCTATTAGAAGGTCATTGGTAATTTTCACCAGTTTTCTCCAGGGATAGTCGTCCAGTATGGGTCAACTTTAAGGGCCCTGAATGGTTGGTCATTCCGGTTAATCAAACCATAGGTTAACGTGTAGGAAAAAATGTGATTGATTTTCTACCAAATGCCACAGTTAAAGTATCACTGAAGTCAAAATCAAAATAGTTTTTTATTGTGGAGATAAATAAAAAAAAGTAATTTGGCAATTATGTTTTCTGGCAATATCAAACTTCTGTTTCATAGCTTAATTTAGTTCAATATGAACATAACACACTCTCTGCTAGCGTCCAATTTTGTAGCCATTTCCTCTGGTCTTCATATTGTAGGTGGTCTTTTTCATCACAACACTGTCAAAGACAGTTGCTGATCTACTGTAAAACTGTTAAAGCCGTTTTTTAATGCAGAGAAAACACAACTTTGATGTGAGCATGAGCTAAACCACTGCAGCTGGACATGGATTTGACAGCTTAACAGAGATTTTGGGAGTATTTGGCTAGGGTTGATCTTCAGGCTGTGACATGCCTGTGGGATGAGGTAAAACCAGAATTATTTTTAACTTACCACCAACTTACCAACATTTATATTTTCCATATAAATCATTTGAAAGTGCAGCTCAAGTTAAACACTGGGTAAATGATCACACTTTGACAACTCTTTATTTCATTCACAGGGATATTGGTTCAAACGGTCAATTCCCCCTTACCTTTACTGGCACCTACTGCAGCTGTGCAGATATACCTTTTGGCCTAAAAGTATGTGGATACCACAACATAACACACATACAGTATGTGACTGCTGAAAGTCAGATTTAAAACCATTGGCACTAAAAGAGTGCTCCAGAGATTTAGCCTCACACTCCTGTAACAGTAGGCCTGTTTCCATTTAATTGTTAAGCACGTTTTAAGCAAACCTGTTTTCATCAACTGGTTTGGAGCAAATATTCAAGGTCACATTTTGGTCAGAAGTTGGCTTTATAGGCTACACACGGCTGTAAACTGCCAGTGACTAGGGAAAAAGAAGTAGAGGTTGTGAACTGGAAATAAAACAAGTGGCCTTGTCTATTCAGCCCATAGACCATATAGAAATGGAGAGAGGTCTTCGGGACACAACTGGTAATATTCATGAATACCTGTCCTACTCTTTCTCAGATTGGCTAGTAGTATAAGTAGCCTTCTTTGCATAACTACGCCACAATCGATTGACGATGGTAGGCCAAGTGAGAAAACCCCAAATAGTTGCCATGAACATATTCTGGGGTTTTGCAGAATTGTCCAACACTGATGTTCTTGTTTTGTGATTAGATTGTTTTACCAATAGAGTCTTACAGGGATGACGTATATTTGTAGGCCAAACCCAGAAGTTAGCATCACACTAGTTCTATCAACAAAAGACAATAGGATTTGGGGAATATTCTAGAAAATGAGCTCTGTTGCAAAATAAATGTTTATTGAAGCATATATGCAATCAGCAGAAGCAACAGGCTAACAGTTAGCCACTTGTTTACAACTGCCTTTTTTAAGACAAGTAAAAGCTTTACAATTTACTAGAGGGGTATTTACTCAATTTTATGTCGTAGAACAAAACCTTTTAAAAGTTTGTGGTAACAACACCTTATTTCAGCCAACAAAAAATCCATTCAAAAAACCCATCAACCTTGAGACGAGACGTAAGTGCAAAAAATCTTTTTTCTTTTAGCACTTTATGGACATGTATGGTTTCATTCTTAACTTTTTACACTTGTTAGCAATTATAAAGGGTTGTTCACATTTAGTGCTTTTGTGTTGTTTCAGTTTTGTGTTTTGATGGTTTGTGATGTCCAAAGCAACACAATGTTGCCTTTAAACAAGCAACAATTACATTAAAAAGCACAGCAACATGTCTCTCCAGATATTACTATCAGGCTGTTTATCAGACTCCTCGTTCCTTAACACTATATATGGTTTAATCTCAAAGGAGATTTCAAGGCCCATACTTGAAGGAAGGAAATTAATAACAGAGAGTGGAACTTTAGCCGAGCAAGACCTGACTTATTTCCAGTCAGGAGGAATAACATGCTTTCTTTACATGGACTACAAACTTGATCAGCCAGCATTAACCACCCCTACGTCAGACATTCCAATGGAGCTATAGATGTGAGGTTGAATTAAACGGTCAGAGCAACTGCGTTGTATAATGAGAAAGTGCACACAGGGAGGGAGAGAGGGGAGGTCAAACAAACACAGGACGTTTGTCCAGGGGACCGCTGTTCATGTTCCCATTAAAACTTAAAGCAAACAACGACATTTTGACACGTGAGTCGTTTGTCTTGTTAGTCATGTGAGTTGCTTTTCACGTGTGTCGTACCAACTCACTTCAGCCGTTAGTGTTACATGAGTCGCTAGTTACGTGACTTATTTGTCACTAGTATCTAGAGGGCGTTTGTCACTCTGTGATGTGAGTTGTTAGTCAAGTTAGCGTCAACCACGCTCTTAAGTCTAACTCCCTGTCGACACTGATGTTTTTTCTTAAAAAAGACTATGTTTGTAACAAGAGGCAACTGACACTCTGTCCCTCATACATCCAAAATAGTTTCTAGAGGGAAACCTAGAACATCATAGCTTGACTGACCAAGTGTCTGTATTTGATGAGTTTGGAGTTAGAATGTGTTGACTATATCAGGGTTGTCAAAAAAACGGCTTGAGGGCCAGAAACTGCACGCAAACGACTTCGGAGACAGAGCCCACATGCTTACGTACAGGCTACGTGACACAACACTGTCAAGTGTAGAATATAATGTTAATGTAGGAGCCGCAGTCAGAAAATGTAGGAGTTAAATTAAGCCGGTACAGTCCGATACTATGTACCATTAACATATCTAGTGCCAGTGCATTGTTTCCATATTACAACTTGATCAGGAGCACTTGAATGCACCATTGTCTGCGCTCTCCAAGAGCCATTCTTGCTTTCTTATTAATTGTTTTTTTCAAAGACAGACCTGCAGGGTTTTTAATCTGTGCTACCTGCCTTTACAAAATCTGTTTAGTTTACCTACTGCTGGCAAATGTTATCATCGGCTGCAGCTGGTATCAAGTGCTGTGGTTTTTTTATACAAATTTTAAACTGATTTTTTATTCACAACAAAATGCACAACAGGTCAAACAAGCCATACAACTTCTGTAACTCTGCTGGCATAACAGTGTGTGTGTGTGTGTGTGTGTGTGTGTGCATCTTCGCTTCCAAAACACAGAGCCTGTAAACTGTTCAACTGTCGATGAATTTAGTTCATGGTAAGACTCACTGAACACTTAACAAGATGGTACACACTTTAAACATTTAGCAGATGCTTTCCTCATCTTTGGGGATCTACATGGGCTTCACCTCCAACACTGAGGCAGTTCATAATGCAAAATGATAGTAGCAGCAGGGTAATGAGGGCAAATACCAGAGAAGACTGTGTTATGGGAGACAGATGCTGTAAGTTTGGGCAAACTGTCTTCTCAGTCAGAGCCACCCACTACTGGAACAGTGTTCCTATTGAGTTAAGAGAAAGCACTAATTACCCAACCTTTAAACAGAGACCAAAGAGAGGGCATAAAGCAAACCAAACCTGCAATCACAAGTAATCATACTACCTCATCTCTGGCACAGCCGTTACATAACCTCATTGTTTTGTGCACTGTCCCTGGTAAGCAAGTAAGTCAGCCAGCCAGTCAAGAAATATATCAATAAATCATTAAATTAATTAAAAACAAACAAACATATAACGTAGTGATTTTGTATTAATTTATAAATTGTTGTGATTTTGAACATTTTGTCACCATTTACATATCATTTTGTGGCACTTGCGCCATCGAAAGAAATCACTCGCTATGCATGATGTCAATGTTTCGTATATCAGAGAAGATAAATGAACTCAAGACACAGATATATATATATATATATATATATATATATATATATATATATATATATATATGTATACACTGCAGGGCTGATGAGTTGATGTAATGCAGGTGTGTGGCTTGGAGCAGGTGAAACAGATTGGCAGCAATCAGGTAGCCAGGAGGAGTAAGAGAAGAAGCCACGCCCACGCCAACACAGACAGAGAGAGAGAGAGACAAACAAACAGACAGACAGACAGACGGGAGAGGGAGATATAGATTTATTAGATTGTTAAAACACACATAATAATAATGCCTCTTTCGAAAACAGTCATCATTACATTTACAAAACTGTACAGGAATAAATTAAATAATTAAACTCTGTTCTCAGCGCTGGGAAAGCAAAAAAATGCATTTTGTCACTTTGCTCCATAATGAGCATTTGATTGGCATTAAAAAATAACCAATTACTGGTAGCAGGAAGGTAATGCACATGTGGACACATACTTTTTTAAGGTCTCAGACATGGTCGTCATAAAGGATAAGGAAGTTGTGTTTTTTAATTTTGACACACACTTTAGTGGGAAAAGTTTGCTAAAAGAACTCAGAACCCACCAGCTCATTTAGAAAGGCTTGCCGTTCTATTTATTTTGACGGGGAACGAGACTTTCGCATGGCTGCCAACTCATCTGTGACTCCTTGGAGGCCCTAATGCGGTGAGAGCACACACTGGTGCACCGTGCACTGGCTGGACTTACAGTTTATCATACCGGTCCACACTTCTTTCCCTCCTTTCACCATCCTTGTTTCCTTTTCCTCTCACCTGCTTCAGCCCCCCCCCCCCACCCCCAAGGCTTGTAAGAGGTGGCTGGCCTTTGTCTGTTTGTTTTACTGATGAGAGGGGGAGAAAAAAAACTCTGCCTATACGTATATTGGTCTCATGTATTAGGTATTTTACATGTGTATATGTTTTCAATGACACCTGCATAAAACATAGTTGTAATTTATCAAATGCATATCTCTTCTAAACGGCTGGTTTACCTATTCAGGAATAATATAAGGGGATGTGGAAAAAACTAAAGATTTAAATAAAAAAGAAGCTTGGTAAACACTGCTCTAAGATCACATCCATAAATCCAGAAACGTGTGAAACATTATTTATGGCGTAGAAACATCTGGAGGCTGCGATGAACATCGACACCATATGTTGAGAGCAACAACAGTTATAGATTGCAGTATCATGCACAACACACAAACACCATAACTCACTCCCAGGATTTTTTGGCTGTGTGCTTTTTTTTTGCCATCAGTTTAAACCATCTTCATCGCACAGCCTCGATTGCAACTTTTCCCCACAGGACTATACTTTTAGGACTGTTGTTTGGGGATTACATTATGGGCAACTGACTACTGTTTGCCCCCGTGAGTTAGCCTACAGCAAATTAGCGGTTAATGCAATAGAATGTTCTTGTTGATAGAATAATAACAAGCAGATGTTTGCACTTGTAAGCATCATGTCACAATTACAGCAGTTGGAACTGGATGTAGCCCACACATCATAAGTAATACCAAGGTGATACTAGGAATGCGGTTAGAACAGAGCCGTGAGAGGCGCCACATAAAGACCAGAGAGTTTGGTCATCTTTATTGCCTCCAACATGAACACAAGAGCCCCGCTCCCGCCGTGGTGTGTGTATTCCACCTGTGTATCCTCGCTCTTAGCTCCTCCGGAAAGCTTACTCTCTCCTCGAGATGCATTTTTAGGAATTGCGACGTTTCTCAGGATGGAGCGCTGATATCGATTTCCGGGTCACGAGTGGGAGGAAAGAGAAGACAGCAAAAGAGGAGGCAAGAAAATACAGAAATGTCAAGAGCTCCTGGACTAGTTACTTCAGCTTGGACTTCATAGACCTGGCAGGTAGCCTCTGTATCTACACCTTATCAATAAATAAAAAATCCATAAAGTCTGCTTGGTCTGTCTGGGTCCACCGTCAGTTTGGGCATCTTGCAAGACATGCCTGTTCATCATCTTATGCTAGCTTGATGCGGGTCTATGTTTTGGGAACTGACTGAAGGCTCAGTCAGAAACAGACTGAAACTAAAGGCTGCCTGGAATCAGGGAGAGAGAGAGACAGAGAGAGAGAGAAGCCGTTACGGGACTGTTTTTGATTTACATGTAACATCGGCAGTGCGGTTTTATCACGGCTGTCAAAAGCCTGCGGAGTTGCCAAAGAATGTGAAGCGCCCACAGATGAAACTGGCCCGTATACGAGGAGCTCATCAGACATAAGTGGCTTTAAATGGCGATCAGCGTGTTCCCGTATGAAAACCCTCTGTATCCAATAACACTGGCACAAAACTATGGCAGGAAATGTGAGGTCACGCTTCGGTCATTTTCATTGCTGACAAACACAGCTCTTTTGATCCAAGTGCTAAAATGGCACCATGTGTTCTGGTACCCAGAGCAACACAATTCCTTTTATTAAAACCTCACAACAAAACACAAGAAAAACATGACTCTCACAGTGCGTCCAGCCTTTTCCAGGTGAGAAAGGCATCTTTGTAGCAGGTTGATGACAGCGTCATCCACCCCGATGCCAGGTTGGTATGCGAACTGAAGCGGGTCCATTGATGAGCTCACCAGGGGGCGGAGATGTACAAGGACCAGCCTCTTCAGCGTCTTCATCAGGTGGGATGTTAACGCCACCGGCCTGAAGCTGTTGAAGTCCTTGGGTCGCGGGGTCTTTGGCACTGGTACCACGCAGGATGTTTTCACAGCTGTGGCACTCTCCCCAGCTTCAGGCTCAGGTTGAAGACGTGCTCCACTATCCCACACAGCTGGTCTGCGCAGGACCGGATTTAATAAAGTTGATCCAACCTGGCAAAGTAAAGCGATGTGTTTCCTTGACAAAAAATGCTGTATGTCTAACTGAGTTTTTTTCGTAAATATATGACATTATAATCTCAGAGAATATTCAAGTTTTTTTCCTGTATATTTGTAGGTGTTTTTGCTCTGTATCTGCTGGATGTGTAACTGTGCAAATGTTTGCTAACATTGCCGTATCAACTTCACAGGTTTTTATATGTAAATGTTGCGCTCACAATTACTTTCCGCTGCCCGGCAGTGCATAAAAGGAAAGAATCAGTTATTACAGGTTCAAAGAATATGTAAAGAGGAGTGTATGAATCTGGGAGAGCAGATACCACCTTTACATACTACACAGCTCGACACACAATTCAAATAAAATTGACAATGAATGAAGGAAAGATAAATGTTTAGTATAAGGTATGATATGTGCTAATAAAGCGTGACAGAATTTTTTGGACGTAAAGTGGACGTAGTTGTCGTGACGTCACCCATTGGTTTGTGGACTGTCGTTTTGAAGCTTTGAGTCCAGCGTTTCAGCCCTCGCTATTTTTACTTTTTGCAACCAGTGAACGGAAGTGACCATATTTGGACTGTGGAGGAGCGAAGTAAAGACGAAGTATGAGGCTCTGGTAGCGACCTGTCAATCACAAGGTAGCCCCACCCTAAAGCATACTCTGCTTTATGGTCTATTTGACTCTAGATGGACCATCATTTACTAAATGAACATCATGCTGTATTGAAGAAGACTTGAAACTAGAGATTGAGACCATAACTCATGTTTACAATGTTTACTGAGGGAATAAATCAATAGACTTCTATACAACGCAGCTTTAAGACACTTCCGCCTTGGCTTTAATTTTCAGGGTTCCCGCCTGTATCTAACAAAAAAATTAGCAAAAAAACCCATTGACCTCAAGAAGAGGGACCTGGTAGTGCAAAAAAAATGCTTGACTAATTTCCGGGTCTTAGGACTCATTCCTGCAGCTCTCCATAATAACACTAATTTAGTAGCATTTTTTGTGGGTTTGTTTTTCTGGTAATATAACCCTACCTTCCCTGCGTGTACATTTATTCATCTTTACACCCTACACTTGCCCTAATGCACTGGCAGTCTCCTCCATTAAATCCCATTGACACGACCCCTGGGCCGCGTCTGTCAAAAATAAAGCACCCCCGCCCCCATGAAATCGAACCCCCTACTTATGTCGTCAAGATTTGCCATGCGCGTAACCGTCTGCTGCTCCCTGACCGCATTCTGAGAGGTCTGCGCGCTCACCGGCAGCCAAGTATCCCGCGTTAAATCACTACGCCGCTCCTGCAGATTAGGATGATGACAGCTAAATTAGACCCCCCCCAAGAAAGTCATTAAACAATTCAGCCTCGCGGCAGGAAGAAGCCACACACACTAAAAAAAACAACAACTAAAAAGCTCTGGAGTATTAATCAATGCCGATAAATCCAAGTGACCCACAGAGTGACAACTGTTAGACGTGTTCATTCCACAGGGTTCTGGTCCAGCTCTTGCAGCAATAGCACTGTGAATAACAGCTGAGTCAACGCTTTGGCCTTTTCGATATGATTACACACAGCGTACGGGTTTAATTGCACTGCTGTTGGTGTGAGTAATTAGCTCTTGTAGTTTAAGTAGGTGGGTTAACAGTGTCAATCAATCATCAGTTTGCAGCCTCGCAGGTGGGGGGGGAGAAGAAGTCAGGAGACATCTTTCTTAACATAGCGCCGTTGCGTGCCTCGACGAGGAGAGATGGCGTAACGTGCGAGATGATCAGCAGGTTCCCATGCTTTGACTCATCACCCAGAGCCGGTTTCCAGGTCTGAGAGCGGTGGCACGCAACCAAAGTCTGAGGAGAGTGTGAAGAAACAAAACCACCACCACCACCACCTCCACCTCTGCATTATACACAATCACACCTCCTGCTGCCTCACTCTGCCGTTTCCCCCGAGGCGCTCCGTGTCTTCTCATGCTCAAACGGCATGTCAGCTGGAGGAATTGGACACAATACACCTACTTACAGTTTATTCCTGGATTACATTGTAATTAAGGATGTACGGTATGTATGAGTCTGAGACAAAAACAACCCGCAGAAAACAAGAGACAACAAAAACTCATACTGAAGTCACAGAGTGAGAGCAACTCACTCTGCGCACAAAAACACCCAGAATCATAAACGTATTAAATAAAAACATGCAAACAATTGTTAAACAATATGAAAACAAACATTCGCTCTGGAAAACACAAGTTAAACCCCGAGATCGCATTCTGTTGAGGGTTACATAGCTTATAATAACACACCTGCACTGCACCGCCATCTGGTGGCCATAGTCTGAGTTACATCAAACAGCAATATTAGGTTTAATTGCTGAATGTCTATGGGATAAGATATCATAATCGTGATTCCTTAGGCATCCGGTACTTGTGCGAAACTAATCAAATAAACTAAATGGGGGCTGAAGGGGAGCCGTTTCCAAGTTTAGTCAGAGGGGAGGCCCAAAGCACCAGACCATGAAAAGAGATTTTTTTTATCTTTTATGATTTATGACCTATTTATTTATTTATTTATGTTTTTAACCTGCTGGTATCAGATTGGTATGCCGTATCGGCCCATATGCAACTTCAGGTATCAGTATCGGGTGGGAACAAATGGTATGGAAACATCTCTATTAACAAATGCAGGTTACACTGCAGAGACTGTTTTACAGCACTCAGTTCATCAAGATGGCTCGAAAATGTGAAAAGTGAGAGGAAAGAGAGAGTGGCTAAATACACTTTCTGTATTAACTTTGCTTTTTGTGTAGACTTGAGACCGAGAATACAATATTTGATGTTTGACAAAATTAAAAAAAATGTCCTAAAGGCTGGTGATGGAGATGTCATTACATCCTTGTTGTCAATCGTCCAGGAGGCTAACGTAGTTAGCATGAGCTGATCCAGAGGTTGCTGAGGCTCTTCAGCATCTAGTCAACATGCTCTCTTGTCCTTATGTCCTATTCAGCAGTCAGCAGATCAGATGTCATCTCTTTAAGAGGCTGTTAATGGCTCTGACTTCATCCGTGGACAGAGGAGAAAGATTGTAGCCTCTCAGCTCAGGTTTTCCTACAAACAAAAAGACATAGATCATGAGCACACTGCTGGGAGGACATTCAGGGGCGTATTCTCAAAGAATGGAATGCGACCCCTGATGAATTGCACATCACTTTCAGCCGCCATCTTCCCCGCGTTAGATTCGCTAAACAAAAGACAATGCGCTTATGATATAAAAATAAATTAGTTTGTTCATATATTTTTATTAAGCCCTTTCGTTTTTTTTTGTTGTTTTTAAAATAAAGCAGTTTGAGCAGACACCACTTATTAATACACTTTAGTTACCACCAAAAACTTTGGAAATGGGACTGTTTTTGCAATGAGGCTCATGTGCACAGAAAGGGGCCAATTTTGTGACATATATGTCTGCATAATATTATTTAAATCACGTGCAAATAGCACAGGAGCACCAATATGCTATTGCTTTGGCAGCACAGTCATGGGTGCTTTTCAAATTTTGTAGGTGCTTTAAGAAATTATTCTTGTCTTGGATTTCCCCTTTTCAACTGGTTTACCAGAGGAATCACTATTAAGTTTCCAAGGCTTCGTTGAACCACTTGGAGACATTCAGAGTTTAAAGACACATCGAAATTCATGGAGATGGTCCAAGTTTCAGAAATGTCCACGAGGACACAAAGTTAAAAGCCTGGAACACACCTATCAGAGACTCTGGTGAATCTGTGCTGTTAATAGGGTAAATTGCTGCCTATTTAAAGGTTTAACTAGAAGCATTAAAAAAAAATCATCCCTCCAGATCTTATCTCAATGTCCTGTCTGTTTGAACTCTTTGAGCTCCCTTAGCATGTGTCCCCTTAGCATGGTGCTAGCTGTACCTCTAATGTGTGAACAAGCATCAGTGGCAGTCTAATCTCTGGCTGAATAACTCGACGGAGCTGTTCAACATGTTCTCTTGTCCTTATGTCCTATTCAGTGGTCAGCAAAAGACTGGGTCTGCACTAGACTCTACAGGTGTTGCCTTAACACCAGCTGTTAAAGGGACAGTCTGGGGGTTTTGAAGTGGGCATGTATGAGGTACTTATCCATAGTCAGTGTATTACTACTATAGAAGGAGTTTGAAGAAACAGACTGGAGTAGCAGCACGTCAGCAAAGCAATTTACCATTGTGGATAGGAGCAGCAGAGCCTATTGTAGACTCCTAAAAATATCTATAGCAGTTTAAGTGTACGCTAGATTTCAAACATTGTCACTGTATTACCTTGCCATTGGGGGAACTGAAGCTGTCAATCAATGTTCTTTTCAAAGCCACCAGACGAGACAGACAATATCACAAATAAACTAACTGACCAGCAGCTCTTTTTTTCTGCGTGGTAAAATCACTGTTATTGTCAAAGGATAATAAGCAAATAAACTAAACAGCTCAGATGCTCTTCATTACCTTGCATCTCATTTAGACGGTTGACTTTTGCTTTCAGTCCTGTGCGGAGGTTGTTTATCTCCTTGTCCAGCTGCTCTTGGTCTAACAGGAGAGAAAGAAAGATGGAAAGAGTTCAGGGTGAACTTATATGTGGCTACAACACGTGAACAACAAATCTATTCATACTAAAATGTATAATGGAAAACTAACCAATAAATTCAAAATGTGTTTTTTTCTTCTTTACCTTTCTGAATCATCTCTCTCGTCTTCAGTTTGGGAAATTTGATGAACATGTTTCCGATGCAAACCTTCACTTTCTCTGCAAATGACAGCATGGACCGTTATAACAACTGTACAGCTGACTCCCATCCACTGTAACATCCCCCGAATGATTGTTTTTTTCAACATAAGTCAATGTGTCCGTGACATTACTGTTTGAGCCCAGATGTACACGATCACATTGAAGCTTTCGCATAATGAAGCCTTTCCTCTTCTCAGACAACATTCTGTCACATACGGTTGCTTACCTGAATCTGACATTTCATTTTTCAGTGCGTTCAATGCCTCTCTGTTCCTGTTTCTCTTTGTGTCCAGGTCCACTATCTGAAACATGCACAGGGAACATTAGTTATCCACAGATATATACAGTAGATAATGCTTTTTCCATTATGGAATGTGAATAAAAGGAAAAGTGATTTAATATAAATTTCCAACAAGTTGGCTTTATGGGTAAAACATAATCAAAATTACAGACAACAGTCATGTTGACTAGTTGTACAGGAGTTTTGTAATATAAATATGCATTGTCATAGAGTGTTTAAGGGGGAAATAATAATAATAATAATAATAATTATTATTATTATTATTGCCTGGGGACTTTGCTGAGTGGCATTATTTCAAATGTCAGTTAATGTTGTATATCCTGGCAATGTACATCCCTGTAATAAATAACAACTAAATGAAACACTGTCAAAACAATGCAGTACAATAAAGTTTCAAGTCACATTTCCAGGGTTAACTTCTGCATTTATCAAAGTAAGGTCATATGTCTTTGAAGGCTTCTTTCATTAAAAGAGACAATACTGTTGCTTACTGCCCATATTCTGCATCTACTACTTTATTGGTTTATTTGAACAACTTGCCATTTTACAAAACAATAGTATTTTACAACTCACAGGTATACAGTGAACACACTGCAGGTTATCCAATACCAAGAATATATGGGGAAAAAGCCCAACAGCGCCTCGTGAATGCGGCTTGAATGACCCCTTTAAAAGAATACTTTATGTGATATTTCAGTTTTTCTTTTTTAATAAATTTGCAAAAATTTCTAATTTCTGAATTTTTTTCTGTCAAGATGGGTTGCTGAGTGTACATTAATGCGAAAAAAAAATGAACTTTTTTCGATTTTAGCAAATGGCTGCAATGAAACAAAGAGTGAAAAATTTAAATACTTTGTACCCACTGTAAACAATATTGCAAAACAAATTCTGGTCAGTATATTTCGTTATTTGCTGCCCTACTCAAATCAGCACAGAGCTAGCAAATCATGTTGCCATGGCAGGTGACGTTAACGAAAGGGAAATGTAGTTTAAGATAAACTGACTGTGAACCAAGAGCTAGTTAGCCTAGCTGCTAACCTTCTTGGTGGCTGGTGATATGTCGGTCCTCCCAGGTGGCCTTGCTCTGTTTATTATCAACAGCTTAATGTTGTAAAGAAGGGGTTGTTAAGTGTGCGAATATTATTAGCTGCCTCTACAACGTCTGTTAAATAACGTAGTCCAAAGTAACAGCGTCCATGGTGGCTGACGTTACATCTGCAGTTATGGTACCGTTACCTAGTTAATTGCGTTGTTACATTACAATTGGTTGTTTGTTTTTTACTGACAGTGTTGATCTTAATTGTATATCTTAAGAATATTAACACCTAGCTATTAAACCGTGTTCCCAGAGTAGGTTTGCTCAGTTTGACGTTAATGAAATGGAAATGTAAGACCAGTTAAAAGGGACCGTGAACCGCGAGCTAGTTAGCCTAGCTGCTAACATTCTCAATGGCAGCTGGTGCATCGGTCTTCCCAGGTGACCCTGCTCTGCATATTATTAACAGCTTATTGTTGCCGAGTAATTATTGAATAACCTGTTGTTTAGTGGTGAGAACATCCTCAGCTGCCTCCTCGACTTCTGTCAGGTACTCCAAAACACGCTCGGGTACAGCGTCCATGGTGGCTGTGTCGCTTTAAAAATACGTCCGGTCTAAAACAACGACTGGAAACAGAGAGGACCGCTTCATGACAGTTCCCCTCAAACAGTAGTTATAGGCGATGGATAGATAAAGAACAGTATCTAAGTATCACCAGCATTTTGCACCATGGCATAATTTGCTTGCTCTGTATTTCAGAAACTTTGTTTCTCTGTCATGAACATTGGGGACGTAAACATCTTTTTTACCTCTTTTAGAGGCTTGTATTGACTCAATCTTATTTAGAACAAGGTGAATACAAAGCACTTTCATATATTTTCAAGGCTACATTAAGCCCTCACACTATATTAGCCTAATACAATTAATCACCCCCAGCCCTGAGATTACTCCCACAAAACAACATTTAATACATTCATAAAACCGTAAGTGAACAGCAATATGCAAGTCCTGCCATTAAAATTATAGTGGTCTGAGGTCCAGGCACTGAGTTCACCACTCCAGGACAATCGGAGAAATGAAGTTGTCTTGCAGGATGCAGCAGTGTTTCCCCCCAGTATTTCCTCCCATACCTTCACCAAGCTTTTCAACACATTTAACCATGACTTACAAAGAATTCCACCTGTAAATTACAATTGTTTGGTAAACTTTAATCCCTTTCATTGGGCAGTCATTTTGTTGACAAACCCAAACAGAATCATTAGTGGTTTGTTGTAAATTCCTGCAGAAAAATATATAAATTGTGTATTGTGCTGACGGAGGCTCACTGGGTTGATTTAAATCAGAAAATTAAAATAAATATCAACATGCTGAAAGGATTTACTGTATGTATGATCGATAATGCATGTAAACACCCACTGTTGCATTAGCTTATTTGACTGCAATCACAGCATTGGATCAAATGTAATAATGCAACTTTAAATAGCTAAGAACAAAAAATCTGGCAAGCAAAACATCCCACTACATTTACAATCTTGCTGCACTTTCTGTCAACCTGTTCAAATAAGGAAAAATGACTGAAAATATACATTCATAATCAAATCATAAATGTGACGACTGCAGCTGTGGCAAACAGATTACACTTACAGCCCTCAACTTGCTGTTATGTAACAAAGTCAACCTGTTTCGGTCTGTTTGGTTTGTTTATTGGACAATTCTTGGACCCAGGTAAATTGTCCATTATTGCAGTGACGGCATCTGGTTTTATTTCCTGTTCCCTGAGCTCAGCTATTCTCCTCCGCTCAGCTTCTCCCCTTCTACACTCGGAGCCACTTCGTCTTTTCTCCCACGCACCTTGTTGTCTCTCGACTCCACCTCTTCTCTGCTCCGAGCCACTCCTCCTCCGAAACCCCCCGGCCCTGTAGTCTGACACGTCCCCCCGTGCTCCCAAACGGTCCCCTAGACCCGAGTCTCTGGCGGTGGACTGAGGCTTCGTGTTAGCACCGTGAACGGGGTTGCGGATGTTGCCCGAGGCCTGCATTCTCTTCAGGTGGCTGCTGGTCCTCACGGGGCTGCCAAACATCTGAGCTTGGGACGTGGAGCTCCTGTCTGCCGAGTTCACCCGGCTCTCGCTATAGCTCCTTCTAGGTAGGGACGAGGGGCCCCTGCTGCGCTCCGGCGTGGGACTCAGTCTGGACTGGCGGGCGGAGCGGCAGCACGACGACGATGTGCTGCAGGCGGTGTAGCGGATGCGGCAGAGGGTACATGCGCAGCCAGAGAGCAGGGCGCATTGGCTGGCCAGCGAGGAGAGGAAGTTGAGGGGGAAGGCACGTTGACACTGGAGGATGCACTTCGGAGAGCTTAGGCGTAACGAGGCGGCGGCGGAGGTGGAGGTGGCCGACCTGTGGCAGCTGGACACGACATCGGACACTGCCGGCGTCCCGCCCTCCTCCTGGACGCTCTGAATCTGGCGCCACTCCAGCTGCAGCATCCTCTCCAGGTACCTCTCCAGAGGGCCCACAGGCCGGGGCCGAGGGGCTCCACGACCCTCCGTGTTGTAGAAGACAGCCAGCTGACCCAGGCTCCAGGAGTTAAAAGGCGGAGGTAGGAAGTCTGGGAAGTCGAAACCACCACGGTCATGTCCTCTGGGCCTGCAAGAGGAGAAATCCTCAGCCCCGATGAGCTCCGGCCTCAGCTGGAGCTTTGGAGGAACCCGGCCACAGGGCGACGCAGGAAGTCTCTCCGACTCAGACAAGTCGGTGTCACTGTCCCCCTCGCCGTGGCCGCTCGGGCTCCCCACCTCTGGGTATGGGGACAGCGTCTCCTGTGGATCGGGACTGGAATGAGGCAGGCGGTGGCAGGGAAAGGCTGGTGTGTGTCTGCTCCCTCTCAAACCCGTGTGCTTGTGTTCCCTGCGGACGCAGTGTTGAGCAGCCGGCCGCGCCTTCGGCTCCATCCTGTCCTCTGCAGGGGACAGTGGACGGGACTTTGTCTCTGAGGTTCCCTGAGTACTAGAGGGAAAAGTAAATGATATTATATTAGCTCCAAGGAAGCACAGAATGGCACGGAATTTGCACAAACAGCAATCTCACCTGTGTTGCAAAGTAACGTGTTTGGTCGAGGGGTTGTTAGGTTTCTGCTTTCTTCTCTGCTGCAGCTTCTGTGATCAGAGAGGCACTGTTCAGACTGTACACATTTACATATTTTCACAAATACATTTAAAGTTATTTAAAGGAGCTACTTGTAAGATGTGGCTGGAATTTTAGTTTTAAACCAGGTGGCAACCTCCGGTCCTGAAGAGTGAAGCCAATGCAAGCGTCTTAAAAAAGGTGGCGACTCCTCCGGTAGCAAAAAGAAGTCTGATTGTATAGAAGTCTATGAGAAAATGACTCTACTTCTCTTTGTAAAAACATTGTAAACATGAGTTTATGGTCTCAATCTCTAGTTTCAAGTCTTCTTCAAACTACTTGCTTTGTCCGACCAAAAGTTCAAAACATATTCAGCTTGTAGTGATAGGGGCCAAAGCAGATAAATACACACATCTGAGGAGCTCTAATAAGCACATTTTTGGCATGTCCGACATTCCTTCACTCGCCACTTTCAAAACTGCACTCAAAACTCACCTATTAATATCTGCTTTTAACCTGTGATGCAAGTTATGAGTGTTTTTGTTTTGTTTTTTACTGGGATAATGTCATCTCTCTGCGTTGTTTGTATTGTTATTGCTTTTATTGTTTCTGTTTTTACCACGTGTAAAGTTTCTTTGAGTACCATTAAAAGCGCTATGTAAATAAAAATATATTATAAGTATTAATATTAGTACTATTTCTTCTTGAAAAATGAATAATCGATTAACAAAACGGTTGGCAATTCATTTCTGTGACCCTCTAATCGATTAACCGACTCCTGTTTTCGGCTGTACCTCACGCTTACCTTCTCATTATTATTGTCTTGACTTGGGAGCGCGTACTGCGGCTGTACTGGCTTCCTTTGTGACTGCCGCCTGCCCATTTTAATGCTTGGAAAAAACAAAAAATAAAAAGAAGAGAAAAGTATGTCATATTAAACCCACCATATATAAAAAATAAAATAAAAAAAATAACGCTGCATAAATGACATGTAGAAATGTATATCCTGTGATTTGAAGTGCCGAGGCTTCTCTTTTTAATTACACAAACGAAGGGGGGTGCATTTGGAGATCAAAGCGGCGGACACGCGAGCATCCCCGCGTCGCGGCTCGAAAGAGGCGCGAGAGCCTCTATTACTGCAAAAATAACAAATACCATCTGAGGCTCGTGCTACCTGGCACCATCAGGCCTGCTGTTGCTCCAGGGCGCCTTCTTCTTCCTCCGCTCCCCGTCCCTGATGGAGAGCATCTCCGGGAAGTGATGTGGAACTCGCTCCTGCAGAATGGTGCCCATCCCCAAAGCCCACGGAAGGCACCAATGAAAAGGGGGCGAGTGGGGGCTGTTCACGCGAAACACGGTGGTGCTATCATAATGAGTGGGAGGGGGGGGACGGTATGCTCTAAAAGCAGAAGGAACCCAGCGTGTTTTCTTATGAAAAACATGTCGGAGTGATGAAAGGTTCAGCTGCCATCCAGCAGAGGGCAGTGCAGCTCAGTTCATGGTCTACCAGTCCCCTTAGACCAAATACAACGAGTAAAATTAGAAATTAGAAGAACATTTCTGAAATAAATAGATGACTTATTTCTGATCCTTTTCTAATCGTTATGTATCCTCATTTCTTTACAGCAACATGGCCAAAACTGACATGATACCGATACTTTTTGCAACAATTTAAAATTTAGGCTAACAATACTGATACTGATCATTTCTTAAATGGTTATGTCTTTTTTCAAAATAATGGTCAAAAGTAAAAAGAGATGTGTACACTTAAAGGTGCAACATGAAACACTGAACAACCTGCTCCAAAAAAAATAAGGGTCAGCATTTCACCCCCACTACTTGTTCCATGCAATCTAACTTAGAATGCACACAGATCTTGGATTTATTGTTGAAAATCCCTCACGGCAGCTCTAAGTGTCTTTTTACATTGACGTATTTGTCATAATGTCAAAACTGTTACTTCTCAAAATTCTTTATTATGTTAGTTGATATTTTGAATAAGCTATTTTTTTTAACAAAAAATCTTACACGTTGCACCTTTAAAGGCAAATCACATGACACATTCCAGCCATTATGACAATGTCATTAGGAAAGAAAATGTGTACAATTAAATGAAAATGCTTGGGCTCATAAGTGTATTTGACAGAAATACTATGATTTAATAATAAAGCTTACTTAAAAGTTTCAGTGTGTCTTGTTTTCAAATGTTTGAATTGGTGTTACTATCAGTGAGTGAGAACCCAAAAGCAGGACACTGACAACAGTTAGGTGAAGTGAAGAGAAGGTTTGTGGTCCACTCCCAGTGTCCCCCTAAAGCCTCAAAACCTGAATCCTCGGGGACCTGTTGCATGGTTGACTGTGAGAGGCTGTACTGCTTGAAAATGTGTAAATACAAATGGGACAGGACCTTTCTGCGTTAATCAAGTTACCACTACGGCTAATAACATTTTATGTACAATTGTGGGTATTTCTTTTATGTTTTACTTCAGGATTTGAACCTCTTCCATGCTTGTACCTCACAAGATGAGATGGAGTTGTCAAATAACCCATCTATTCTTTTTTGAATCAGCTTTATAAAAAAATGAAATGTCTGATGAATAAAGCTTTGTTAGATAGGCTCTGATTTCATGTGTTTTTTTGTACCATCCTTAATGTTTCTTTTTAAATTTAAAATGACTCCAGCTTCCACTGGTAACCCCATGTTTAACGTCACAATGCTATGAATTATCAGTAATTCCCTGAGGCAAAGTCTGCAGAAATGCAGACTTACAGAAAGTGTTCATAAAAGACTCAAATTTCTGCAAGAGAGCGCTCAAACACTCAAGGATTTGGAGGTTACTCGTGTTGCTGCTGTGCGCCTCTTTATTGTCACAAATAGTGCATCTTTCTGTATTTGGGTAAAAAGTAGCACAATACCAAACACTTTATGACATGTAATGGTACGTTTTACCTTAATAATGCAGCATTGTGTTTGAAGAGTCTATGCTAGCAAAGTAAAAAAGTGCTGTTAGCTAGTGGCTAGGCGGGTTTTAGGGCTCCTATTTATTGTTTTGACCCCGTTTCCCTTACAGTATTATTATCCAGCTCTCTCAACGATGGCCGACACATATTTCCCCTAGCCAGAGTTGAATCGGAAACCTTAAACCTTCACCGGCAAAACAAGCTAGCAAACACGTCAACTTTAGCAACTGAACCAAATATGCTATACAGAGCGCTGCAGGGGTGACGTATTTCTGTAGGTCAACCCTGGATGGGTTTGATCCAAATTAAACTGCATCATGAAGTTAACCAAAGATGTAACAACACAACAGGAATAAAGAGACACAGCTGAGGTGGTGCTCAACAGTTTTTCATTGGACCAAAAATCTTTCCTGACCTAATGTAAGCTATATTAGAAATGAATGCAAACTGTGAAAAATGTAACTCATCACAGACTGATTACAAACAGTCTGAGCAGTCACTTCTTCATCTGCATAGTTCCATGGCTCAGTGTTAGACACATTTAACATGTTAAGGCACATACAATAGTATTAGTTAGTAGTCACTAATGTGAGACTAAAGGTCTGAGTTGATTTTGTTGATTAGTTCATCTTCCACATAACTCCGGTTTATCCCTCTGCTTGTCTCCACTCGGTCAGTGTCCACACGGGTGGCTGATGTCTTGGTGCCTCTTCCTCCTGTGATTTGACCTAGTACTCAATGGTGACTGCCTTTGTCTTCAGGTATTCGTTGAGAGCATCTTGTCCTGTTGGAGTGACAGAGACACTGTTAGTATGGATATTATTCACCACAAATTTTAACACTTTTTCCAAGTTCTGGAGCAGGATGGGAAACCATTTTCCTAAAGGCGTTGAAGTGTAAACATCAGCCTTTTACATCTCTCTGTTTCATTGTTTAGTGCTAAACCTCAGAACACCAGCAGCAAGATAAAGGAGAATACTCAGATTTGGCAAATGACAAACTGAGTGGAGCGCGTCTTGGTATGTCGGCAGGAGGAGAGCTAGTTAGCTGTTAGCAGCCGCTGACTAGCAGTGTACTGCGGTGTGTTTTGCTGAGCCAGTGCAGACAGATGCAAGAACAGAATAGCATAAAACAAACCACATATAACGTGTTTATCATCGAATTTAAGAGATGTCAGTAGAACAGAGCCAGGCTTAATGTGGCCCTGTCATCAGTCTTTATGCTTAGATACAATAATCTGTAGCTATACAGTACATTTAGCATGCAGATGGCATCAAATACTAAAATGTTAGCGGCTATTCCAGAATGTTAAACTATTCAAAGTGGTACTGCAACCCTGGCCTAAATGTATCTTTATTCCCTTTCCTGCAGGGCTAATTCTATAACAATACATGAATAAAAGAACTACAGTTACTCATAGTAGTGTAATGGACCACGGTTGATCCGTTATCCTCCAATATTCAGTGCAATATGTGATCAGGACATCATTTATGCTATTCTAGTCGCAGATCTCTGATAACGTTAAATTGACTACAACCAATCTGTGTTTAAATTGACAGGAGGAGAACTAAGATTCCGTTCGGTGACATTATGATGCGTTCAGGCTCCGTTCAGTGAAAATGAGTATTGAGCGAATGTAAATTATAAGGTTATCATGATGTGTTCACATGTAATCTCGTAAAATAGTTGTTGGTGAGAAACTTGAAAAATCCAGTTGTTTGAAGGAGATGTTTCACAACAACCTAAATAGATATTAAAGTTAATCATGACTGTTTAACTTTTTAACACTAGCTTTGAGCAGATACAATTTGTTTTAATACATAAAAATAAAATATTTTATTTCCTTTTCATTTGAATTGTGTTTTTTTTAACAAGGGAAAAAAAACACTATAGGTAAGGTTAAAGGAAAATATTTCGAAATGTTGATGGTTTACAGACTTCAGAGTGGTTGAAATGACATATGGGACGGTGTCCATAAAAAATTGTCTATTATCTTGTAAACCAGCTGCTATAATCAAACAACAATATAGATCAGCATTAATATTGGTGGCAAAAAAATCTGATCAGGGATCTCTAAATGTAATATTTGCTCCCTTTTATTTCTTTTTTGCTGATCCGATCTGTGATCCGATCTGTGACTCTGATCCGTGATCCGATCAGAACCGTGAGTTTTATGATCCGTTACACCACTAGTTACTCAGTAACAGCAGCATTTTTCTTACCCAAGTCTTTGCCAAATCCGGACTGTTTGAAGCCTCCGAAAGGCGCGGCCACGTCGGTCTTGTTGTAAGTGTTGACAAAAACGGTGCCGGCGTTGAGCTTCTCACTGACGTACAGAGCTTTGCTGATGTCCCGCGTGAAAACACCCGACGCCAGGCCGTACTCTGTCGCGTTGGCCCTTCTCAGGACATCGTCCACCTCGCTGAGGCAAGGAGACAGAAAGGAAAGACAGGATAAGACTTTTGACTATGCTTTTTTTGTGAATCTGTGCATTCACACATACTTGCCCAGTACCGCAGCTTGGTCAGTGGCCCTATAAACTATGACGCTCTGCTGTAGGAACCCCTCTAAAGTAAACTTCCAACATAGGTTGATTTACGCAACAAAAGTACTTTGTAAGGCTTAGGAAAACATTGTTGTTTGGGTTAAAGAACTATGTTTATTTACCTAAAAATGTAAACAAACTTTGTTTGTTACGGTTAAGGATAAATAAGTCAAATTTGAATTGGTTTCACAGGGGACACAAAGTCCTTTGTTTGTTTGACCCATCCAACCCCTCACACCGGCTCTATGCTGACTTTCTCTGCGCTATGCTATGCTGACACGGATGGGTTAACATTGGAGTTGGTAAAAAGCCCGATGCGTCTCATACAAACACTAAAGGGTGCCTTGGTTAGTCGGTATTGAACGAGTAAAAAGCCCGATGCGTCTCATACAAACACTAAAGGGTGCCTTGGTTAGTCGGTATTGAACGAGTTTTGAGGGAGAACACGTGGATTTGTCAACATTTTCTGAGCTGCTGTAAATGTGCCAAAATGCTGATAAGAGTCAGTAGGTGGTCTTTAGTTAGCCTCACCCGCTTTTGAACTTGGAGATGATCATGACGGGGCCGAACGACTCCTCGATAGCGATGTACATGTGGTCCTGCACATCAGTGAACAACGTGGGCTCAAAGAAAAAACCTGGAAGTAGACATTAAGCAGACCTACATGAGAAAATGATTATGGAGTCAACCGATCCACATCGTCCATCAGAGTTGGACAACATGGTCTGGTTGACATCTGAGACTTGCTTCATCATCAAGCTTCAGCTCAGATAGCGTTGCCTCACCTGGCCGCTGCACCTGTTTGCCACCACAGACCAGGGTGGCTCCCTCCTTGATGCCCGTCTGACAGTACTCCACCAACTTGTCCAGGTGGGCTTTGTGGTTCTGAGGGCCGTGGTCCGTAGAGCGGTCCAGCGGATCACCGATCTTCATCTTCTTAATCTCCTCAACCTGAGAAAAAAAGACAACCACAAAAGTATTTCGCTTCAAAATCTCTTGTTTCAGCATCGAGCGTTTTTAATGAATTGAAGCATCGATCTGAATTCCAATCAAATCGTGTGTCCTCATGTCCTCCAAGCCTGAGCAATGCTGGCTAATTAAAGCCTGCAGATTGTCCCTCAGATTTGAGTCTGGATATAACCTCTCCACAACTGATACATACAATATGACTTGACAGGCAAGGGATGCAAAATTAAAAGGTATGTATGGGTAACCCTCATTTGTTTAGCATTTATAGGCTGTGTACAAACCAGGGGTGACCCCAAATAGCGGACTATTTGCCAATTAGATCTAAGACTCTGATTCGACAGCCAATCAGGTATTTGTCGCTGTGGCAGGATAATGTTTTTATGATACAACGGATCATTCCATTCAACCTACAGGGGGGGTGCTAAATGTCCGATTTTACATAGAACTGCTTGGTTTCCTCCAAGAAAACATGATTTTTTGGTTTAAATATCATCCTATCAAAAATATTGGTAATACCATTGCTTTCAATCATTCTCCATGTAGACTAGGTGTCACTATCCATTGGAGCAGCATCTTGGTGGGAGCCTCAGAAAGGCTGATTAACAAGAACATAAGGCTACTGTTTTAAAATCAAACAATATATTTATTAATCAGAGCACTCTCATAGGAATGCGGCTCTATCAGAGCACTAAATATATTTTGAATTCAAGAAGAATCTCTCTCGTGGACTGTTCCCTGTTGTTCCCCTTCCCCGTCTGAGCTACCATGGTGCCCACACGGTCACTAACTGCACTCTGCATAAAAAAGAAAAATCACATTTTTGGAAAAACCAAAAAGCAATTTCAGAGAGAAGCAGACGGAAGGGTCTTCAATATGTGTTCTGTTAGTTGCGATCTGCAACATCACCTATAGATGGCGACTAATCCTACACACCTTTAAGGATGTTTGCTACGTAAGAAAAGTAAGGTAAATTTAGTCAATGTTGACTTGGTTATACATGGAAAAGTCTGCGTTTGTTTGAACTATCCAACCGCTCTTTATACTGCGTCAGTTGCTCTAATGGTCTAATAGGTTTACACTGGAGTTAGTCTAAAGCCTGGTGTGTCTCATAGAAATACCAAAGGGTGCCTCTGTGAGTCGGTATCAGACACCGTGAGCCTCTGACCTAGCTTCTGTATTTGTCGACTTGGGAGTAAGAATGTGTTGTGAGAAGGGTGTCTTTCCATTCTACAGTAAAGCTGCTCTGGCTCCAAACTCACCATTAAACCACCTCTGAGAATTTTTTAGTGTATTTGCACAAGCTGCAAATTAAATGTTCAAATACAAAGACGAATGCACTGAGATCCAGATCAGAAATAAAACACAATGCCTCTAGCTGTTCAGAGAAACATCAGCCAGTGTGAAATAAAAAGACACGTACCACTCTTTTAACAAACTGGTCGTGGATGGTCTCTTCCACAAACAGTCTGCCAGCTGCGATGCAGTTCTCTCCTTTGTTGAAGAACACTGAGCTCATGCCCTGAAATACACAGATATCATGGTGTTTTACTTTTACTGCAACCATTTCAACATGTGCAATGCGCATGAACTTACCATGCGCACAGCCTTGTCCATGTCACAGTCATCGAAGATGATGAGAGGGGATTTCCCTCCCAGCTCCAGAGAAACTTTCTTCACGTTGCTGACTGCGCAGCTGTAGATGGAGAAGGGCGCAGATACGATGAGCTGTGATGTTACAATTTGTTTTATAGCTCTTTTGTAAAAAACGCTTTGCCTCTCACCTCTTCATGATGTGTTTACCAATTTCAGTGGATCCTGTGAAGCCCAGTTTACGAACGTCAGGGTGGTCGGACAAACGCTGACCCACCAGAGCACCTAAAGAGAAGGGATGAGGTTAATAACAACAGCATAGCTTCATTAGTTAAAGGGTAACTTTGGTATTTTTTTTAAATGGACCTTATTCCCACTTTGAGTCTAAGTGACTAATGGGGACAACAATAATTGAAATTTGTCCAGCATAGACAGCATTGGAAATGTGAGTGAGTGGATCTTATTGATTCTCTAGGTGGACTTTGTTAAAGTATTGCGTCTGAAAAATGATCAAAAATACAGGGGAAATTAAAAAGGGCTGACTTCCGGTTTGGTTTACAGCAAGGCCCCGAGACACTTTTTTTATGTTCACGTGATACATAAAAAGAGCAAAACTTTTGCACTCCAGTAGGACGACAGGTGCATAGGAGAATACCTTAGGTAGACAATATAGAACAAAAACTCCCACACACTGGCTTCTTCACTTGCGTATAAATGTATTTTAGTCACGACGTTTCGGTGCGTAGACCTTCATCAGGTTATTTTACCTACCTACGTAAAATAACCTGATGAAGGTCTACGCACCAAAACGTCGTGACTAAAATACATTTATACGCAAGTGAAGAAGCCAGTGTGTGGGAGTTTTTGTTCTATACATGTGATACATAAAGTTTCGTGCATTTAGGTGAAACGTACTGTGAGGGCGGCATCATTTTGTAGGGGGGGTGAGAGTGGCAAGCCCCCTACGCACCATACATTTTAAATGTCAGTGCCAAGTTTGGTTCTGTTTCAAGCAGAATTTTTCATCACAATGGGAGAGAGGATGTTGTCAGAGTTTGTTGTGTTGGAGAACAGAAAGCGTAGCCTAGTGTTATTAAAAATATTTTCATTGAATATTAAGCTGATATGCGTTTCTGCATTTATCCTGCACTTCAGCGCCACGTAGATGACAAGAGAAACGTAAACTAAAACTAGCCATATCTCAAGATTATCCGAGATTAACGTTACGTTAAATTAATCATGAAACACCAACGCACAAGTAGCCTGAATATATTGTGCTCTCTTATCACTTAACTTTGCAGAACATCCTTGACATATCGGGCAACCACTCGTTGTGAAGTGAATGCAATGGAGCGGGGGAGGGGGAGTGCGTCTTCTAATGGCTGACTTTTATCTTTAACTTCAGACTCATGTTTGTGATGTTACGATTTCGGCCATATTGCCCAGAGAACAGTTGTGTTGCTGCTGGTTACTGTCCTCAAAAAAAGCACAGGCTGCGGATTTTGTTTTGTCATGTTTTCGTCGTGCGACACTGTGTGGCACGATGACAATAAATCATCCTACCCGATCCAGGCAGAATGTTAACCACTCCTTTGGGCAGGCCCGCCCTCGCAGCCAACTCGGCGAACTTCAGGGCTGTCAGTGGAGTCACCTGGGAACAAAATACATTTTTTTTTATTGAGCAGCAGACATAAATGTCCCCCTAAGGGTGCTTTGCTTTTTCAAGTCAAAATTTTGTTTACGACCGTATACCTGCAAAACGAAAATTACATTCCCACCAGCTAAGCTGCTAATCAAATGTTAGCGTGCTAAAATTAGATGTGGTAAACATCCCACCTGTTTAACAACAGCATGTTAGAATTTAGCTCAAAGCACTGCTGTGCCTACGTAGGGGCCTAGCAGAGCTGCTAGCATGGCTGCAGACCACCATCCATTCTACTGCACATTTAGCCCTGGATGGTCGAGGCCAGTGTGGAGGCTGACCTGAGCGGGTTTGAGGACCACGACGTTTCCCGCCGCCAGGCAGGCTGCTGTCTTCCAGGCCAGCATCATCAGCGGGTAGTTCCAGGGAATCACGATGGCACACACTCTGAGAGGAACGAAAGGGAAGAGGTTTGATGACTCTGTGATTCAAGGCAACAACTTTAGCTAAGGTGCTGAATAGGTTATTGCTTTACTGCAAACTAAAATTTGTGTCTTCTAGGGACTCTACAATTTTAAGAGCTTTAATCTCAAATAACATATGCAATGTACTTGTACTGAGGGGTCAAAGTGGGATTTGGCAGGCGAGGGAACCCTACCGGCCACGTAGAAAGTGTTTTTAGAAGCGGTGCAGATACGCTTCCATTTTATTAAATCGCTTACTTCAATGAGGGGGGGCAGAAGGGGGTCCAAAATGAATATTATTTTGGCACTGGCCCCCCTTATCCCCTTTAGAACAGCCGTTACTCTCACAGAGCCTCCAATGCGTTTTCTTTTTTGCTTCAAGTCTATTTTTGTCAAATTTAGTGCAATGTCATCTGCATAGAAATCATACAAATATCCAGCTGTAAGTGTGTTTTGAAATTATTAACCTAATCTACATTGATTGATCGAGGGTCCCAGTCTGTGTTTGAGCTGGTCTGTTTAAGTTCAGGTAGATTCCCCTCTATAGCTACAGTGGGATTGGGAGGATAAATCAATAAATTCATGTTAGTGATTATTTCTTGATTTCTTAAGCCACGTCTTTTATACTCTGTGCGGGTTTCTCATTGTGGCAAACCGATATTCTCCCATGCAGGGGGCAGCGTATCGAAAACTCTGCTGATGGCAGTTCCTCTTCTTTTCCTAGTTGTTTCTGCGATTATTAAATCAAGGGGATGTACAGATGCCTGTACTTCCTCCTCCTCTGCCACCAGCAGCTAATCGAAGTTGTGACGTACCCAATGAGATTTATAAAAGGTACCGCATCGCTCCTGGCCCACTTCAACCCCTGAATGTTAATCATTTTCTGCCTGCTCCATATATGAGTGTGTGGGTTTGTTGGTGCAGACATGCAAAATCCACTCTCTCACCCTATTGGCTCCTTCTTGGTGAAGGTGAGGTTCCGATTGGGCCTGGCCTGATTGATGGGAATAGTGCTGCCCTGTGAAAAGAGCACATCTTGTATTTCCATGTATTTATCAAAATGATATTGCTGATAGTCTATACACGACAATCGCTTGGCGGTTTTAAAAGTTCAAGGTAAGTTTGAACAAATTTCATTGACACTAAAAGCGGAGGGTCTTACTTGGATCTTATCGCACCAGCCAGCAAAGTAGCGGAAGGTCTGGATGGACATGCCCACGTGAGTCTTCAGGGCCAGAGTGTAAACGGCCCCGGAATCGATGGCTTCAATGGTGGCCAGTTCCTCCTGGTACTCCTCCATCAGGTCAGCCAGCCTGTGGGCAGAAGGGGCAGGGAAGAGGAGGCGATGCAAGGTCACCAGCATCAGGGATCACGGTGTTAAATGTTTTTGTTTTCAGTGAATTTACATGCAAAGAAAATAATACAAAACACAAAACTAACATAATATAACAAGGGCACACTATTTATGGGTCAAAGACACCTTTAGTGGGAAGTGTTTCTGATTGGCTGGTTCCATTCACATCATTTGCCCTCAAAAGGGACCCTGTGGAGTTTTCTTATAACCCAGCCAAGTTATGTCTATATTCAATAGTTTTTACCCCAAAACTTTGTGTGCATCATTGAGGTCTAAGGAACACGTTAAATGCATTTCCTTTCTCATTAAACATTTTTACAGCACGTTTTTTGGGGGAATATTTTGAAACCTGCATTGTTTACATGGTTGTTAGGCATATACTGTGGATAAGAAGTGGACATATAGAAACAAGGACCCACTAGTGCTACTAGAAAAAGGTAGCACTACTAGCAAAGATCCGGAACATCATGATGTTCCAAACCTTTGCTCCAAACGTTCTTTAACTGGACCTCCTTGAATTTGAATTGAATACCCCTTCCTTAAAAGAGATAAGTTTAGTAAAAAGAAAGGAAGACAAGAGCACTGACTTGTAGATGAGTCGGCCTCTGTCTCTGGGGTTCATCCTGCCCCACTCTCCCTCTTCAAAGGCCTCCTTGGCAGCAGCGACTGCCTTGTCCACGTCACTTATCTGGGCAAGGGACACGTCACAGATGGCCTGGGGAGCAGACGGACAAACGCGGGACATGAAATTACAAAGCCAGCATTGAGGACAGCGGTACACTTTGAAAACTGCTGATGAAGACTTTTAAAATCTTGACTACATGAGTCTGTAAAACCTGCATTCCATCAAAATTACTTCAACTTAATATTAACAAGTGCTAATATCTAATCATATTTCATACGTTAATATCCGTAACCTAGCAACCTATAAACAGCTGCAGCTACCTTTATATGGCCTTGAAAATATGAATATAATGTTTAATGAAAGACAGAATTTACTTGGGATGTAATCTGCTCTAGATAGTATTAAAAGTCTCTTCGTCCTTACCGTGCCGTCAGTGGGGTTGATGGTCTTGTACGTCTTCCCTCCCTCTGCGTCGACAAACTCTCCATTAATGAACAGCTGGTGAGGCATCTTTATGGTCAAGTTGTTGGCGCTCTTCTCCACCTGAATGGTTAGACAGTGCACAAGGAAGTCAACTTGTGGTCTTCCCAAGGGCCAATCGGGAAACAAGCACCAGCAGTTATTCAGCCACTCACATAGTCCACGACCAGTTCCTCCTCGTCATCCTCCCCTCGCAGCTTCCTCACGCACTTCTGGATGAAATCTTGGAAGGTGCAGTTCATGTAGACATCCTCGTTCTGCAGCTGGCAGCTACCGGCCCGCAGCTTCACCTCCTCAACGAGCCTGGAGGAGAAAGAAAACATATTAATCAGGGCTTCTTGGTACGGTGTAATGACCCTGAACAAATGAAACTAGTTCATAGCCTCCACTGTACTGGTGTTTGTTAGCGCTAATGTTATTCATTCAAATCTCCACATAGAAACAGCTGCGCTTTGAGCTAAATGCTAATGTCAGCATGCTCCCAATGACAATGCTAACATGCTGATGTGCAGTGTTAATGATTATTTTTGTTAGTTTTTTTAAAATATGCATTTGATTTATTTGTGAGACTTTCAACACCAAATCAACAAGACAATACATAAACCCATGTTGGTATGAATGAATGGATAAGATAAAAGAATATGAGGTAGACTTTGGCAGAGGTATTGATGATAATAAGAAAAGGGGGTATTATTAGTGATACAAGAAAATAGAAATTAAACAGAGCAGTAACACAAAATATCAAGAAACATAAAGAAATACATGAGATTTTGGAGACAATTTACGACGTAGTGTGTGCTACCAGAATAGGGAAATCAGGACATGACCAGGAGGAGCAGGATGTTGGGGCAGCAAATATTAAAAAATTACATCGGAGCCAGTAATGGAGTGTTTGATTTGTTTCTGATTTGTCAAAGGATAGGGCATTCTTTATCCAATCGGTATGAGAGTGAACACACGAAGAAAGTGATCAAATTATGGAAATGTATCATCAATGTAAGAGACATTCCCATAGTCTTCCCAGGTTGCTAGTTGTTATGAAGACATTTTTGATGGCCACCGCATTAGTTAGATGAATTCTGTCAAAGGAGTTAAATCCACCTTTCACCTTCATTACCTGACCACATCCATGGAAGCAGCACCGGACTTGAAGAAGTCAGTGGAGTCTTCAATGTGACTGACATTGGACAGAATGCTCTGCCACACCGCCTGTGAGGAAACGTCATCAAGAGTCAACACGGGACATTTTTAAAGAGGACAAATACACACTTTTTTCAACTGCCCCACCCTCATCTGCTCAGCGAAGGTCCTCTCCTCCTCTGTGAGCTCCACGGCAGCGCTGCTCCCCGAGCTGAAGTACTGCGCCGCGGCGATCATCTTCCCATCCTCAAACTGAAGATTCTTCACCAACAGCTACAGAGAGACAGAGAGATTTGATGGATAGAAACCTCACTGTCGTTAGCAGTGGTATGTTCTAGAGTAAATGGAAATTATTTAACAGTGTGCTGAAATTTGTTTCAGGTAATTTTAATCTACTTTAGGAACCTAGAGTAAATACATGAATAAGTAAATACTGCCAGTTCATTTGTCCTAAACTGATGTGGTTAATTGATTTGTAACCTTAATGTAGGTTATGAATGTCTGACAACCTAAATCCACTAAAGACTGGTTTACTTATGACATTCTTGTACAGATGTACGAGTTTCCAATTCAGTATTGTAAAGGAAAGGGCGACGGTGTCTTGAAACATAGTGGCCAATACTCTCTTTAGTTGTTACATTAAAATGTATTCTAATATTAGATTATTAATATTGATGCACTAACATGTACTAAAATGCATTACTGCTGACTACAATTGAGATCATTTTATTCATTTTTCATACTGTTATATACTTTTCATACTTTAATTTAGTGTATAAAAATGCATTGTTTCATTTACTCGTTATGAATTAATATTGTGAAGTAAAAAGGTGTAGAAAGTAGCATAAGAATTGTACTTAGGCACAGTACTTGGGGTAAATTTACTTCGTTACTTTCCACCACTGATTAAAACCATGCTGTGCCAAAAAAAGAGACCAACTCATGTGATGGCGCTGATAGCCTTGTTTTCCAGGACTTTCCCACAAGAGAAGTCTGTCTGATAGAGCATCATTTACTCCAATTTAAGGGCTCCAACAAAGTTTGTTGCACAGAAAACCACCAATCACACTCCTTCTTGATCGATTTATCAAACAACCAAAGCAGTCTCGCCAGTCAACCACAACCTGAAAATGAGTTTGGAACAAAAGAGAAAGACAGAAAAAGTAGGAACGTAACGTCAGTTGTATGTAAATACAGCGGGTAAAATAACACATCACTATTTTTCTCAGTAAATATATTTCTAAAGGTGCTATTGACATGAAATTTTCACCAGATGTCGGTAACAACCCAAGTAATCCATAGATACAAAGAAAAAACAAAACAAATAAGTTCAGAAATTAAGTTATGTGTAATAAAATGGAATGACACAGGGAAAAAGTATTGAACACGCTTACTGAAATTTATTTAATACTGCATACAAAAGCCTTTGTTGGTAATGACAGCTTCAAGACGCCTCCTGTATGGAGAAACTAGTCGCATGCATTGCGCAGGTGTGATTTTGGCCCATTCTTCCACACAAACAGTCTTCAAATCTTGAAGGTTCGTGGGCCTCTTCTATGAACTCTGATCTTTAGTTCTTTCCATAGATTTTCTATTGGATTCAAGTCAGGTGACTGGCTGGGCCATTCTAGCAGCTTTATTTTCTTTCTGTGAAACCAATTGAGAGTTTCCTTGGCTGTGTGTTTGGGATCATTGTCTTGCTGAAATGTCCACCCTCGTTTCATCTTCATCATCCTGGTAGATGGCAGCAGATTTTTAATCAAAATGTCTCCTTCCTTCAATTATATGAAGTTTGCCAGTGCCGTATGCTGATAAACAGCCCCACACCATGATGTTCCCACCTCCAAACTTCACTGTTGGTATGGTGTTTTTGGGGTGATGTGCAGTGCCATTTGACCTCCACACATGGTGTGTATTATGGCATCCAAAGAGTTAAATTTTGGTCTCATCTGACCAGACTATATTCTCCCAGTATTTCACAGGCTTGTCTTAATGTTGTGCAGCAAACTTTAAACGAGCTTCAACATGCTTTTTCTTCAGCAATGGAGTCTTGCGTGGTGAGCGTGCATACAGGCCATCGCGGTTGAGTGCATTACTTATTGTTTTCTTTGAAACAATTGTACCTGCTAATTCCAGGTCTTTCTGAAGCTCTCCACAAGTGGTCCTTGGCTCTTGGACAACTCTTCTGATAATTCTTTTCACTCCTCTGTCAGAAATCTTGTGTGGCCAGTTTATGGTGAAATTATGTTCTTTCCACTTCTGGATTATGGCCCCAACAGTGCTCACTGGAACATTCAGAAGTTTAGAAATCCTTCTGTAACCAATGCCATCAGTATGTTTTGCAACAATAAGGTTACAAAGGTCTTGAGAGAGCTCTTTGCTTTTACCCATCATGAGATGTTTCTTGTGTGACACCTTGGTAATGAGACACCTTTTTATAGGCAGTTTTATCAGTTAGGACTGAACCAGCTGATATTAATTTGCAATGACAAGGGGCAGGATTGCTTTCTAATTACTGATAGATTTCAGCTGGTGTCTTGGCTTTCCATGCCTTTTTGCACCTCCCTTTCTTCATGTGTTCAATACTTTTTCCCTGTGTCATTCCATTTTATTACACATAACTTAATATCTAAACTTATTTGTTTTGTTTTGTTTGTATGTATGGATTACTTGGGTTGTTACCGACATCTGGTGAAAATTGCATGTCAATAGCACCTTTAGAAATATATTTACTGAGAGAAATGGTGACGTGTTCAATACTTATTTTACCCGCTGTATTTTGGCAGAAGAGAGGATGACGTTGGACAGAAAATCATCTGGTGAACATTCCTGCATTTTATTTCATATTGCAATGTTTATCGCAGGAAAACATTTTTATTTTAATTATGGTGCAGCCCTATGTGCAGTTTTTTTTATCCAGTAACAGATGATACAGGTTCAGTTCTGATACTAGTCACAGAGTTGAGATATGCAAACACATTTCTTAAGTGTGTTTACTTTGGATTGAACAAACCAAACCAAACCCAACAGTGAGTCAGTCTCATGCCAGGTTTGTCCAGTAATCGTCAGGATTTACTTTAAGAAATGTAAATACACTCAAAAATAGGGATACGAGCCGCTGGGGTCATATTTTACTAGCTCAAGAATTGTAGTAACGCAATGCTACGGATAAAAGCTGTCGTTAAACCTCATACGAGAAGAGGACAAACATCGTGATTGTCTCACCGTCTTGCCGTCGTTGCCAAACAACACCAGGCCTGCCTTGGTGACGATGCCGGGGCGGCTGGCTCCGGGGATCTCCAGGGGCTGACCATTAGCCGCAGTGCCGTTATCCATAGTGGAGCCATAGAACGTCACTTTCTATAGGAAGAGAGACACTCTGATGAGGACAAGGTCTAATAAAACTCATCCGTGCTACTGGCATTAGACATACTTGTGTGGGCGGTGCAATGCAACTGGGAACACATGATTGACTAGGCTGAGACCAACAGTCACATTACCATAAAAAAAGAGAAAAATGTTTCATGTTTAGATTCCATTTATTTCCCCAGTTTTGTACAATAAATTATGAAAGAAATTCAGTTTGCATTATTTCTTTTTTTTTATGATTAATGGCACATTTGAGTTCTCTCTACTGTAAAATAAAGCCCTGAAAATGCGTAGGGTTCAGAGGGTTGAAAAAGGATTTAATTGTTGGGAATTGCATTGGTATACATCAATACAACATTCAATGGTGGAGTGCTGTCCTTTAAGAAGTCAGACAGACTCATAACGGTTTATTCCTAAAGGATATTAAACTTTGTTTTCAGTTTTGAGTTAAAAAAACTAAAATTGTCGTCATTTATTAAGTCAGTTTTCAATCACAGCAGCTTTAAAAGTGTGTTACTTGATGACAAAAGATAATACTGCCATTACTGTAGCGTAAAATTCATAATTATGAAAAGATCAGAATAGATGGTTTCAGTTCTGTTCAGTTACCTGTCCATCAACCTCTGCCCAGGCACCAGGCACTTTATCGTTTCCTCGGATCCAGTTGTGGAGAGCCTCAGCAGACTGGTTCCAGTCAATCTGCCACCAAACAGAGACTCTGTCATTATTTCTTAACATGTAATATACAACACAAATTAAAGCACTGGAATGTTTTACTTTGAAAACCATTCATCGGAATTTATGTAGTTTGAATTCCGCCCTTTCCAGGAGGTGATTGAAAGTTTTGATGGATTCCTTTAAGGCTTGTTGGTTATTCTAAACAGGACTAATTATTCATTTAAATTTTTCATCTTAAACTTTGGCCTCTGAATGTCATCATTCCAATAGATTTTGTACTTGACTTAAATTTTTGGATCTGAAAATACCCAGTTGACTTTAAGCAATGTGAATATGGTGTTTTGAATATTGGACTTAAATCTAAATTTGTGAAAACACTTGAAATTTGAGATCATTTACCAGAAATGTGGAAGGCTAAGATCACATACATAAAAATAGTTTAAAGGTAAAAGATTTCAATGTTATACATTCCGTGGTATTTAAATGTTAATATTAGAGACTTTGCTGCTGATTCAAATACATGAGGGAATAAATCAAGAGAGAAGTAGTCATTTTCTCATAGACTTCTATACAACCAGAGGAGTCGCCCCCTGACGGCCATTTGAAGGAACGCAAGTTTAAGGCTCTTCCGCATGGGCTTCACTTTTTAGAACCCTAGATTGATGCCTGGTGAGAACTGATTTGTCTGGATGTCATTGTATATTACCTTAGCATTGTCTTTCTTCTGAATGCACTCATATGTGGCTCCCTCCTTTGGCTGGGTGATCCTCGGGGCCTTCCCTTCTGCAATCAGCCTCACTGCATCAACCTGGAACCAGAGCAATGAAGTTCAAGTCAATGCTGTTTTTATGGACTTTGTCATCTTGCTGTTTGCTATGTTGGGGAAGTGGGGAGGGGAGCAGGAGGGTCCACATGATGATACCCTCACTTGTTTACTCTACATTTGCGTGGTCATTGTGACTGCTTAAGATTTTATAAAGGGTAACAATAATGGCTCTCACCTGAATTCACATAGAAGTGTTGTTAATGAGGAGAAAATGTGCCCTTTATTTTTTTTACTTTGACTTTATCATCAAGCTAATTTTGCTGTTTTTGTTCATTTTTCTACTTAAAGGGCCATACCACTGGTTTTGTTCCGTAAACCAAAAATCACGCATTTTTTCATCTTACAAACCATAACGTAATAATAGATTTGTCCCACTGTACCAGGGAGTCAATGTTTATTTGTTTTGTACGGCATTAAATGGAAACATTTGCACTGAAAAAGTTCCAAGAATTATTTTATTTTGGATTATTGTTTTGCCAATGACAATGGTTTATTTATTTGACTCTTTTTTCAGTGTCTGGTTAACTTTTAACTGACGTTATACTGATCTGGCAGACGTCAGCTGGAACAAGCTCTGACGTTAGCTAATGTAAGCTATCATAGCTAACGTTTGCACCACATGTGAAAATCATCAAAGATGCTCTTTAATAACTTCCTGAACTGTCTTCAGAAACATACTAACATGCTGTTACGATACGGGTGCCTGGAGCGGCCAAAAAGGACAAAGAAAGACTCTCATTTCAGCATCACTTCTCATATTTAATGAACAGTATTAAAGTCCACAACGATGTCTAGGAGTTCTAGAAGAACCGGTGCAGTTCTAACTGCCTAGACATGGTGAAAAAAGTAAGCTAAGTTAACACTGATTCGCTAACATTAGCTAACAACGTTAGTTGGCTACTGTCGAGGGGCTATAGGAGGTGCAACAAAATAAATAAAGACAATCCCCAAACTGTGGAGTTAATATAAAATATAACATTAGTTGCTCCAACTCTGGTAACCTAATGATCACAAAGTAAACATCATTCAGTCTGCTTCACAAACAGAACATGCTAACCGCGTTAGCTGGTGATTCTCTGCCCAACGCTTCATAGTTGCTTGTAGTGACAGCAGCTGTGTCCTCGTAAAAGCCTTTAATTTTACTTTAATCAATTTTAAATACATTCTCATTTGTGTTTGATATCTACCCAAGCCATTTACGTAAATTACTAGAAGTAACCACTGACACATTCTGTTGAAAGTCACCAGTTAATACTGTTACAATACAGTAGAGTCACTATGACTTGCCACAGCAGTAATGGCGCTAGATGGCAGAACACGCAAAGTGGTTCCCGCATTCTTCTATATTAACTTTGTAAGGCCATAATAATATCACCATATTTGTGACTTTCAGTTTATTGTGAAAATCTTCCCCCAGAGGCCAAAACTCCACTCTGACTTACTGAACAGCTGTATTGTTTTGTCATTCCTACACTTTCCAAATTATGTTAAATAATGTACCCTTTACACCAGACCTGGGCATTGTACGGCCCGGATGATTCTGACCGGCCCGCGAAAGATTACATGATAATTAGAAAATAAAACATATTTTCTAATTATCTTATGGGTGGACTAAAACCGCATTGCTTTTATTTTGAAGCCCATTTATTCTCACAGTGCACGCAATCGTGCACGTCAACTGTGCACGTGAAATGCGTGTGATTGACAACCTGTCTACCTTCCGTGTCACCCCTGAAAAATGCGAACATGTCGGCTCATGCCAAAAAGAGGAAAGTGGATGCCGAAAGCAGAACTTTCAAACAAATATGGACTACTAATGTTTTCTTTACTGAAGTCAAGGGTAAACCTGTGTGTTTGGTTTGTGGGGAGCATGTCGCCGTGTTTAAAGAGGACAATTTGAAACGGGATTACGAGACGAAACATGCCGAGAAATACAAACACTTGACTGATGCTGAACGATATAACAAGTGAAATGGGACACTTGATCCTTTTCTTTTTTCTGCACAGTAAAAAAAAATAACTGAAGAACACTAAAATGTGGAAATATAACAAGTGAAATGGGACACTTGATCTTTTTCTTTCTTTTCTTTTTTTTTTTTTGCACAGTTCTGAAAACATTAAATGTTTAATATAGGCATGTAAAGTCGTAAAGTCAAAAAGGCTACAAAACTGGGACACTTTTCTTTACACAGTTACACAGTTCAGTGACATGTCTTGTTTATTTTGGCTACAAAGATGATGTGATGTATTTTATTGCAAGTGCTCTGTCTGTGTAAAGTTTACACAGACAGAGCACTTGCAATAAAATACACTCCGCCAAAGTGTTTGCCAGATGACCATCTTTGACTTCTGAGGTCATGTTAAAGTTTAACTTTGGCAGGCGAGATCAAAAGTATCTTCTTTCACATTACATTACAGTCATTTAGCAGACGCTTTTATCCAAAGCGACTTACAATCAGTAGTATATTACATATCAGTCACCCATTCACACACTGATGACAGGCTACCATGCAAGGTGCCACCATCAGACTCTAACTAACATTCATGCAACATCCAGTCCACACCGATGGCAAGCCTTCGGGAGCAACTTGGGGTTAAGTGTCTTGCCCAAGGACACATCGACTGCCGAAGCCGGGTATCGAACCACCGACCCTCTGATTGGAGAACTACCTTGCTCTCCACTACGCCACAGCCGCCCCACATAAGAGCTTGGAATGCTATTCCATTCATGTCACAATCCTAAGCATCTGTATTAATGAGTATAAGGAAAATCTTTTCTTAATACCAACTAGCTCAGCCAACAACACCTCAACAGAGACTGTATTTTCTCCACCCCCAATGCCTCACCCCATCACCACACTTACTGTGCCTTTGACCCCTTCTGGGTAGAGAAATCTCTTGTAGATTGTGTTGACGGTGTCATTGGGTTCAACGTCACACTCCCTCTGCAGCAGGATCGGTCCGGTGTCCAGTCCGTCATCGGCCCAGAACACTGTGAACCCGCCCTTTTTGTCACCATGGATCAGCGTCCTGTGTGTCAGAGACGGCAGGTAAAAGACCTGGGCCTGTTTCGCCCACGCCGACCCCAACCTAATGAACCGTCGCTTGACTCACCAGTTGATCGCTGAAGCTCCCCTGTGGCGAGGCAGTAGGGAGGGGTGGTAGATGATGGAGCCCTGTTTGGGCCAGTCGATGACCTCCATGGGGATGAACTGGGAGCAGAAGGGCAGGACGTTGAGCTCGGCACCAGTGGCCTCGTACTGAGCCACCACTTCCGGGATGGCCTGGCCCTTCACACGCCAGCGGGGGAACTTGAAGACAGCGACACCATCCTTCTCTGCCTCAGTTGCTGTGGGAGAAAAGAACGATCAAACTCTTAAATTGTACCATACAAAAAATTGTTTTATTTAAAAAGATACTAAAAGACTAAAAGATGTTTATTTTATTTTGTCTATCTCTCAATTATTTGTTTGATTAATCAATTTATTGTCAGCGTAGTGGAATAATCCATCAGAACTCAATGTAAACAGCTGTTTTGACTGACCAACAGTCCATAACCCAAAAAGTGAAAGAAATACAAATAAAACAGCGACATAAATTAGATGAAATAAAGAAATGGCTGGATTTTCAGCTTCAGAACCACAGAGTGTTAGAAAGAAATACAAAACTATTTTTGTCCCTCAAAGGGGAACATTAAAGAAAAATGTTTGGCCTTTTATAAACTTGCTTCATGTCTTCACTCTCAACCATCTCTACCTCCATTGGAAAAAACTCAAGCAGATCATGCTGACCAATCACAGTTCATCCATCCTTTCATTATCCTTTACAGGGCCGCGATACACAAGCCCATCCCAGCTGACGATGGCTGAAAGGCGGGGTACAACCAGGACACGTCGCCAGTAAATCACATGGCTGACATTATTTTAAAACACTAACTCGTCTTTCCTTTGTTCCAACAATCACCAACTCTGGTTTGAGTTTTTGGAAGAGGGACTAAAATAGGTAACCGATTTAAAGTAACCACCGTAACATTTTCACTGGCCTCCGTACTGCTTTCTACTATTCACTAACCTGGTTTTCTGGCACGTTCGTGCCGTAGGACATGACCGTCCAGAAAAAGAAAACATAAAAGGCGTACTTCTCTACTAGCAACAATGACATGGGGAGAACCTGCAAATTTCACACAGAAGGGCCCAATCACAGTGCAGCATTTGGAAATTTAAATGTAGCATAATTACTATGTCAAGGAGAATGCTGGAAATGGTAGTTCTAACTTGTAGGATATCAAAACTACATTCGTTTATGGTCCTTCCTTATTTTTCCCCACTGCTGTAAATCTAGAATGAGACATGCTTCTTATGGTTATGATCCCATTATAAAAGATGAACATCTGTATTGCCAGATATAACAATAGAACATGAGTGATAACAATGTGCAACTTTGATGGGACAGTTAGATTGATTTTCTTTTTTAGTGTACGGGACCAAAGTGATAAAAGTGGTGGTGTGAAGAGTTCAAATTTAATTTGGTCTGTTCCTGGTGGGTGTGTTTTAGTTTGAAAGACAGTATTCCCATTAAAGCTAGGGTAGGCAATGTATTTTGAAAACCTTTTTAGTTATTATATTTGTAGAAATCCCGTTTTCATCTGAGAGCAATTAATCTAAATAAATCTGACCATAAAAATAATAAACTGATATCTGTGGCTGTCTCAGGTCTGAAATATTTCGGGATGGATGCTTTTGGTCAAATTAAATGATCGGACGGGCTACCCACCTGTCTAGCTACCTACCTCCCACTCTGCTGGTGCACTCATTGCTCGTCACTGGAATCTTCCAAAAGCTGCTAGCTTGATAGCTGTGAGTGCTAACTGTAGAAATTTTGGTTGTTTACGTTTGTTATGATAATTTGGGGGGAGTGGCTTTGAAGAGAGGCCTTAAGGGATGCTGTCAGTGTTGCCTACTTGCTAGCTACTTTCAAAAAGTTGGCAACACTGAGCTGGGTTATTAGTTTGAAAAGGTAAAAAAGCTACCACACTCTTGCTAGTTTCTCCAATGTTGCCCACCCAAGTTTTACTATTTCACTTTAACTGGTCCTACAGTCATGCACTTAGTCAGTCAGTAAAGCACTCACCCAGTGGGTCAGCCTTGCCATCCTTGTCAGGGATGGTGAAGACTCCTACGATGGTGTGGCCGTCCTTCCTCAGCTCCTTGTAAACCTCCTGGCCGAACAGACTCTGTCCAATCACTGCAATCTTCATCCTCTCACCTCACTGTGTTCTGAGAGAGGCGGCACCACACAGCAGGACAAACACAACACATAATTGTATTTAGTACAAGGAATCAAAGTAAATGGATTATGTCACATATGAGAACAAAATACATTTAATTTTGCAAATGCGGACCTATTGGGATCAGGTTCACATCCTGCCTATCTTTTGTCATACTTGCAGGTCTTTTGTAACTGAAATTAATTAATTTGTTAAACTCTTTTTTAGGCTACAATGCAATAAAAGTTTCAAGAGGTCATTAAAGGTACACAATTCTAAATACAAAGTGTGTCTATGACGATGGCTGAGCCTAAATATCTGGTTCTGAAGAGTGAAGCCAATGCGGAAGAGTCTTGAACTTGCATTCTTTCTAATGACCATCAGAGGGCAACTCCTCTGATTGTATAGAAGTCAATGAGAAAATGACTCTACTTCTGACTTGATTTATTCCCTCAGTAAACACTGTAAACATGAGTTTATGGTCTCAATCTCCAGTTTCAAGTCTTCTTCAATACAGCAGGACGTTCATTTAGTAAATGATGGTCCATTTAGAGTCAAATAGACCATAAAGCAGGGTATGATTTAGGACGGGGCTTCCTTGTGATTTACAGGTCGCTGCTGCTACCAGAGACCTATAGCTGTCACTCCACCTTAGTCCAAATATGGTCCCTTCTCTTAACTGGTTGCAAAAAGTCAAGATAGCGACGGTCGTAATCCAAGATGGCATCGGCTTCAAAGCAGCAGACCACAAACCAATGGGTGACGTCACAACGACTATGTCCACTTCTTATATACAGTGGGGCAAAAAAGTATTTAGTCAGCCACCAATTGTGCATGTTCTCCCACTTAAAAAGATGAGAGAGGCCTGTAATTTTCATCATAGGTATACCTAAACTATGAGAGACAAAATGAGAAAGAAAAATTCCTGAAAATCACATTGTCTGATTTTTAAAGAATATATTTGCAAATTATGGTGGAAAATAAGTATTTGGTCAATAACAAAAGTTCATCTCAATACTTTGTTATATACCCTTTGTTGGCAATGACAGAGGTCAAACGTTTTCTGTAAGTCTTCACAAGCTTTTCACACACTGTTGCTGGTATTTTGGCCCATTCCTCCATGCAGATCTCCTCTAGAGCAGTGATGTTTTGGGGCTGTCGCTGGGCAACACAGACTTTCAACTCCCTCCACAGATTTTCTATGGGGTTGAGATCTGGAGACTGGCTAGGCCACTCCAGGACCTTGAAATGCTTCTTACGAAGCCACTCCTTCGTTGCCCGGGCGGTGTGTTTGGGATCATTGTCATGCTGAAAGACCCAGCCATGTTTCATCTTCAATGCCCTTGCTGATGGAAGGAGGTTTTCACTCAAAATCTCACGATACATGGCCCCATTCATTCTTTCCTTTACACGGATCAGTCGTCCTGGTCCCCTTGCAGAAAAACAGCCCCAAAGCATGATGTTTCCACCCCCATGCTTCACAGTAGGTATGGTGTTCTTTGGATGCAACTCTGCATTCTTTCTCCTCCAAACACGACGAGTTGAGTTTTTACCAAAAAGTTCTATTTTGGTTTCATCTGACCATATGACATTCTCCCAATCCTCTTCTGGATCATCCAAATGCTCTCTAGCAAACTTCAGACGGGCCTGGACATGTACTGGCTTAAGCAGGGGGACACGTCTGGCACTGCAGGATTTGAGTCCCTGGCGGCGTAGTGTGTTACTGATGGTAGCCTTTGTTACTTTGGTCCCAGCTCTCTGCAGGTCATTCACTAGGTCCCCCCGTGTGGTTCTGGGATTTTTGTTCACCGTTCTTGTGATCATTTTGGCCCCACGGGGTGAGATCTTGCGTGGAGCCCCAGATCGAGGGAGATTATCAGTGGTCTTGTATGTCTTCCATTTTCTAATAATTGCTCCCACAGTTGATTTCTTCACACCAAGCTGCTTACCTATTGCAGATTCAGTCTTCCCAGCCTGGTGCAGGTCTACAATTTTGTTTCTGGTGTCCTTTGACAGCTCTTTGGTATTGGCCATAGTGGAGTTTGGAGTGTGACTGTTTGAGGTTGTGGACAGGTGTCTTTTATACTGATAACAAGTTCAAACAGGTGCCATTAATACAGGTAACGAGTGGAGGACAGAGGAGCCTCTTAAAGAAGAAGTTACAGGTCTGTGAGAGCCAGAAATCTTGCCTGTTTGTAGGTGACCAAATACTTATTTTACCGAGAAATTTACCAATTAATTCATTAAAAATCATACAATGTGATTTCCTGGATTCTTCCCCCATTCTGTCTCTCATAGTTGAAGTGTACCTATGATGAAAATTACAGGCGTCTCTCATCTTTTTAAGTGGGAGAACTTGCACAATTGGTGGCTGACTAAATACTTTTTTGCCCCACTGTACAGTCTATGACATTAATGCTCTGGATTTGGAATTAGGCTACTTTAACTTAATTCTGTTCACTTACTTTAGATTACACTAAGCAAAGTTCAGACAAGACAGAGCAGGTCTTTGCTTGTGTTAGGTTTGTATATGTGCAGGCATTATATTATGATAAAGCTCTGTGGTTTAGGGTTGTTTTAAACCATTGAGTGGTCACCAAACCCCCCCTCTCACACTTAATGCATACATACCAAAGTCTTAACTGTGTGACTAGGTCCAAAAAGCATACTGAGCAACTCTATTGTGGGTTCACCATGCTATGACTCTTGCAATAGACAGTTTGAAGAATAAGACTGTGCACATGCAATTTATATAGATAACTGTATGCAGAAGAACAACAATATATGATCAGTACCAAGTAACTATCCAGATGAATCAAAAAGTTCTCAGTAACCATGACTGTCTTGATTGTTGAATCACTGTTTGCCCGTTTGTTGACCCCGAACAGAGAGGGGCGGGGCCGGCTGTCCCGCCAACCAATCAAATCCCTCAGTGAGGCTCAAGTCTCCGGTGGTGACCAATCAAAGCACGGAGCAGTAGAGTGATTTGACAGCCCGTTGAATGCACAACGGTCAATTCATGACACACAATCAAGTTTAACCACAAACTTACATTCATATTAATAACCGCGCATTATCCTCACCAAACGTGATCGAGTCACGTGCAGCTATAACGGTGAGTTTAGTATCCTTAACAGGTGCTGGAGACACCAACAGTTTCATATTGCAAATACAACCAATCTTTGTGCGCGTGTTTGTGCGTGGCGGGAGGCCAATCAGCACTCATTTAGAAGCCCTTGTGCAAAGAACTATGAAAGAGAGGAAAACAAGTAGCCTACAGTGTGTCCCCTTACCCCGCCTGCAGACCCAGAGCTCCTCTGCTCGCCTGGAAATAGCGATCGGACTGAGAGGGTTGCTTTTAATTTCCTTCCCCCGTCCTCACCGGCAGACGGCCCATTGCATAACATGCAAATGAAGCAGAGTGATTGGACAAGGGCGGGCTGTGAGGCCGCAGGGGACGGCCAATCAGCTGCTAAGTCCTATCACACTGACATTGGGAACTGTCAACTTTGATAGATCACGATTATATTATAATATGGACCATAAAATATGTTTTCCCTGCAATAAGCTGACTTAGTTTGACTTTTTTTAATTAAGTTAGCTAAACTTATTCTTACAATGAGAAATATGTGTCAATAAGTATTTCTATTTTATTTTAAAATGTTCTATGATAACATAGTTGTCTGTACTAAGATATTATATAATAATACATTATTTTGTTACACATACTGTTTCCAAAAGTCAAACATGACCTTTCATGCTCAAAAAACACAGAAATATTATGAATATTATAGAGATACTGCTGTGGTCTTACAGTTTTTCTGTATTTTCTACTATCACAGGAACAAAAAGTCCAGAATTGTAATCAAATGCTTTATGTATTTCGTCCTCTGTGTTCCCACAGTATTTTTTGTGAATTCAATTGGTCGACCAATATTTAATTAAGATCAACAGAAATGTGGCTTAAAGGAGCTATATTTGGCGACAGCTGAGCGGGCAGCTAGTAGCTAACGTCACTAACAGTGCAAACAACGACAACAGTGCTGACAGAGCTAACGGTGTTTACCTGAGGGAGAACTGGAGGGTGGGCGCTACGCTTGCGTAGGCTAACCGCCGTATGAGCGAACAGCAGAGCGGCCGCCATGAGCTAGCTAGTACGGCACATCAAGCACTCAAAAGAACGCCTGGCTTGGTTATTTGAACAAAGCACAGAGAACCTTGGACGACAACATACACAGAGGGGGAGATACTTCATTCCCATATGGGCATCAGATAGGCATTACTCCAACATGTCTTTACATAGATAATAGTTGTTTGCAGCAATGAATTAAGGGGATTGGATTAAGTACAGCAGACTTTGAGACAAACACCACCGACGTCCAACCAACCAGCCAGACCTGCCGGACCAAATGCCACCAAACTGGCCCAGAGAGGAGAGGGAGGATAGATGAGATGGAAGCTAAACTAACTCAGCTAGGACCTAAGGCTACTCAACTACCCAGCATGCTCCTGGCTGTGTGATGTTCAGCTGCAGGGAAATAAGATGGATGAAAGCAGCGGGATGTCGGTGACTGTTGAGATGTTTACATCATGATGCTTGGTGCTCAAACACAAAGTTGATGGACAATGTTTTCCTGATGTTGAATTTTAATGTGAAGATGTCGGCTATATTATCTGCCGGCTTTATTATCTGCCGGCTCTATTATCTCCCCAATTGCTTTTGTTGCTTCTGTTTACATTCCTTATGATGCAATTTCAAAAAAACTTTTTTTTTTGTTTGTCATGTGTTTGTTCTGTTACAAATGGGCTACAACTGAATTTCGTTGTGCATTCCTGTGTTGCATAATGACAATAAATGATCCTTAAATCATTGAATATTGTATAGAACCTTTTAAGTCCTTTAAAATGAAAAATGAAGCAAGGCATCTATAAGAGTAGAGAGAAAAGACCTTAATAGGTGACTTACAGAAAACCTATGATTGATTGATTTATTGATTTTATGATTGACTTCATCATCCCAGAGGTCAAACTGTAAAGAAACGACCATACCTAAAATAAACATACGTGGTAAAAACAATCAGAGACATAGTAACACATGACAGCAGCCAATACCAGTGATTGCAAATCACACAGACAGAAGGAAACAATACAGCAGAACATAGTGATAAAAAATATTATCATATTTATTTATGGAGAGGTTTATTTATGGAGGACATTGAGAGTGAGGAAAATAACTTTTTATTGTTGTAGGAATGGGAGCCAGTGGAGGAGTAGCTGGAGGAGATCTGGAAGATTGATTTGAGATTTCTGAAGAGCACTTTGCGTTTATCTTTTGTGGACAGGGATGTCAATGGTGATGGCCATGCGGTCACAGATGTTGAGGTTGAGGCTGGAGAGTTGATGTATTATCAGACCAGTGCAGCAGACCCAATCCACCATATGTTGGGTTAAGTTGAAGCCTTGTAGCAGTTCCAGGAATGCCACCAACGGCAGCTTTACAGTCAGTGTCATCAAAGTGGATGTGAAAATCAAAAAAGGAAAACAAAAGTTAGGAAAATCAGAGGAGTCAGAGAGAGGAGAGGGGGTTTAGAAAGATGTGTTTGAAAAAATTAGCTACAGGAATAGAAATTATGGTTGTATTAATGTCCTTCCTGTAAACACCACCGCCCCCGCCCCTGAAGACGAGGTCTGTCAATGTATATGAACCCTGTGGGTGTGGTTTGGTTAAACAGGCCCTATTATGCTTTTTCCGGGTGCATATTTTTATCTCAAGTAACAGTTACAACACGTTTACATGCGTTAATGCTCATAATCCGCCTTGTTTTTCTCATCCTGGCTGTCCTGCAGCACCTCTTCTCACCCTCTCTCTGAGGCCACGTCCACACTAACCCGTTTTCAAATGAATCCGCATATCTTTTTCTGCGTTTGCACCGAGCGTCCACACTATACAGCGTTTTAGGGCACCGAAAACGAATAAGTTTGAAAACGCTCCCGAGGACGGATAAGTTTGAAAACGCCGCGGATAAGTTTGAAAACGCCGCGGATAAGTTTGAAAACGCCGCGTTTTCATGATAGTGTGGATGACGGAAAACGAAGAAGTCCAAAAACGATGACGTAGGCACCGGCGTTCGCTATTTGATTGGTTCTTAGCAGTTATGACGTGTCATTCCCTGATTCGTTACCCCCTTACCACGTGACCCTTTTCCGGAAGAGAACAACAACAACAGCCTTGATACCGATCAACTACCAGGTTAATTCAACATGGATAATGTGGTATTTGTTACAAATGTTTGTACATAGATGTTCAAACATGTAGGGACTTAGGACCCAGGGGAGCACAGGTGACCCATGGCAACCCGGAGGGGGTTAGCGGTCTTTCGGCTTCAGCTGGAATCAGCTGTTTTTGGAGCTATTAGCTAGCGGCTTGTCCCGCTGCGGTATCAGCCCCACGGAACGGACTTCTGACGGACTTGTGTTGACCAAATGTATGGACCCATAATCTAGTAAACTTTGTTTAATAACTGTTCATTTAAAGTAAATGTGCTGTCTGTGTGGGAGAGATAGAGTTAGACCTGCAGAAAAAATGCTCCCTTGTAGCGCTTGCTCCTCCCTCCAGAAAGCAAAGTCTGCTCTGATTGGTCAGCTAGCCCACTCTGTTGTGATTGGTCAACATTTCACATTTTGTTGTTTGAGGGCCAAACTAGCCGGAGAGTTTTACGTGACTTCCGTAACATTGTGACCTCATAAAGTTACAGAAGTGAAGGAGATAATTCAATGGAGCCGTTTCAGGCAGCTCGGGGCATTGATTCTGAGGGGGAGGGCAACTCCTTATGGGCCTGGACTTCAGATTTTACACTCTATGGACCTTTTACATGTACAAAAATATATATAACACCCTAAAGAAGAGGGAATGTTTTTTTTACATTGATTTTAGCTATGTCGAGTTGAAAAGCAGCTTTTTGCTATTTCCAGATGAATTTCCATGAAAGAACTGAATTTAAAGCAAAACCATGTAACTTAAAAAAACCCGATATAACATATTACTGCTATTACAGTTTCAGTCCTTTTTGGTCCGGTATGGTCAATTACGATGCACAGTGGCTAATGCTAGCCAATATAAGCTAACCTTATTTCATTTTTGGGCAGCGACTGGTAAGCACTCCTGTTTTACTAGTTTTACTTTTAAACTACATTTTAGCATTTGAAATGATATTGTAACCTAACAGTTTTGTACAATTTAATTTGATGCTGCTTATGGACAAATAGCACAGTTTTACAAGCTCAACTGACCAGAAAGAGGCTATGCTAGCTTAAGCAATCAACACTGTCTCTTTTTTTCTCTCTGTAAACAAACATTTACCTACTCCTGGAGCACTTTCTATGAAATTCTTAGGGATTAGGGACCTGTATACAATACAAAAAAAACAGATGAAGGCCAAATAATAAGATATTCAAAAGACACAAAGCATGATGATTAAAGGGGGTTTGTTGAGCTCTTTTTCCTCTGAATCTCTTTCATTTACTGCCGTAGAGCTCCTCAGATCTGTTTCTGCACATAAAGGTAGATTTCACAATGAAGTAGAGATAAGGCATCAGGAGACTCTCATTGTAGGTCATTCAACAGCCCTAAACAGGTTCACCAAACAAACTCCAGTAACCATGACGGTCATTGCACAACCTGACCGTCTGCTCAATACACAGCTAATAACACATGTGCAACTGAATCTGTCCTGTGGCTTTTCTTACATTACTGCCACGGTCATGCAGACAATCTCAAAAAAATAAATTCTTTGAGCGAAAAGGAAGACACATGGGTCCTCACTGTGGCCGTTGTGATCACAGGGTCATTATTCCCTAAAAGTAATTCACAGATCAAGCTTAAGATAAACTCAAGCTGATAAGGTTGTTGTTGTTGTTTCTCCTGTTCTGAAAGGTCAGAATGCAGGAAGGTCAAAGTCGATGTGTTTCGCAAAAGGGAAGAAAGAAAGAAACCTCTGAACAGTCGACTGATACACATCTGTGCATCTCTAATAATTAACATAAACAGGAAGGACGAGGACATTTTCTTGACTACCAGCTCTGCTCCCAGTAGACCACAAAACACTTAAAACCTGTGCAATATAAATACACTGTGCAATAATAGTTAGAATAGTTATTCTGTCTGTATATATAATATTTCAGTTATTGTGGATTCTTTACAGTTTCTTTTGCTTATTCATAATACTTGTTTTGATCTTGTTTTTTTTAGTATGTCTCTTGTTTGCACTATACCCTATGCTGCTGTAAATCCTGTAAATTTCCCCGCTATGGGACTAATAAAGGATTATCTTATCTTTACTGTAACTGCCGTCTCTTCAGTGTTTGTGTTTGTGTGGACTTCTACTGCTACCTTTATGAGGGCCAATTTGAGTTCCAGAGTGAGGACATTTTTGGGAAGTGAGGAGACAATGGCCAGACCCTTCAAAGGCCTGTTTGAGGATTCCGACTTGGTTTGTTGGTTCATGTTAGAATGAGGTTTAGCTAAGGGTTAATCGTAGTACTCCAATGCAATGCTACGAGGCTTCATGGGCACACTGGGACTATACATTAAAGAGAAAGCAGTAGCAAATCAGCTCTGTGACTTTATGCATAACAATAGTTTATTTGAGGATTTTCAGTCAGGATTTAGAGTGAATCATAGCACAGAGACGGCACTGGTGAAAATTACCAATGACCTTCTAATAGCTTCAGACAAAGGACTTGTCTCTGTACTTGTATTGCTAGACCTTAGTGCTGCATTTGATACCATTGATCACCAAATCCTATTACAGAGATTGGAGCATCTAATAGGCATTAAAGGAACCGCACTTAGCTGGTTTAAGTCGTATTTATCAGACCGATCTCAGTTTGTATATGTAAACAATGAAAGCTCGATGAAAACCAGGGTCAGTCACGGAGTTCCACAGGGGTCTGTTCTTGGACCTATTTTATTTACCTTATATATGCTTCCCTTGGGGAATATTATCAGAAAACACTCAGTAAACTTTCATTGTTATGCAGATGATACCCAGTTATATCTATCAATTGAGCCAGACGAAACTAACCAGTTCTCTAAACTTCAAGCATGTCTTACGGACATAAAAACCTGGATGACCTGTAACTTCTTAATGTTAAACTCTGAAAGTTATCCTACTAGGCCCAGATCACCTTCGAAATCAATTATCTAACGATATAGTTTCTCTAGATGGCATTGCTCTAGCATCCAGCACTACCGTTAAGAACCTTGGAGTTATCTTTGATCAGGATCTGTCTTTTAACTCTTATATAAAACAGATCTCAAGGACAGCCTTTTTTAATTTACGTAACATTGCGAAAATCAGGCAAATCCTGTCTCAAAGCGATGCAGAAAAACTAGTTCATGCATTTGTTACCTCTAGACTAGATTACTGTAACTCCTTATTATCAGGCTGCTCTAATAGGTCTCTTAGATCTTTACAGTTGATCCAGAATGCTGCAGCACGTGTTCTAACAAAAACTAAGAAAAGAGATCATATTACTCCAGTATTAGCTTCTCTGCACTGGCTCCCTGTTAAATCAAGAATAGAATTTAAAATTATTTTACTTACATACAAAGCTCTAACTGGCCAGGCACCGTCTTATCTTAAGGAACTTCCATATTACCCAACTAGAAAGCTGCGCTCAATCAATGCAGGGTTACTTGTGGTTCCTAGAGTATATAAAAGTAGGATGGGAGCCAGAGCCTTCAGTTATCAGGCTCCTCTTCTGTGGAACCAGGTTCCAGTTTCAGTCCGGGGGGCAGACACACTCACCACTTTTAAGAGCAGGCTTAAGACCTTCCTTTTTGATAGCGCTTATAGTTAGGGCTGGTTCAGGTTCGCCTTGGTCCAGCCCCTAGATATGCTGCTATATGCCTAGACAGCTGGGGGACTACCTAGGATACGCTGAGCTCCTCTCTCCTCTTCTCTCCCTCCATCTTTATGTATTAATCTCCTATGTATGCACATTACTGATTTTGCTTCTTCCCCGGAGTTCTTGTGCTTTCTCGCCTCGCAGGTTCCCAGGAATCGGGGTTATATTTGGACTGTCATCGTGCCACCTACTGAGGCCCTGCTGACACCCACTACTACTACCACTATCATTATTCGTCACATTACTATTATTATTGCCTGTACTATTACGCTTATTGACTTGCTTGTACCCTGGAGTCTTTGTGCTTTCTCGCTTCGCAGGCTTCTATAAATCGTGGCTGTACCTGGACCGTGGTCGTGCATCCTGCTACGGCCCTGCTGACACCGACTGCTACCACCATTATTATTACTAGTCACATTACTATTACTATTACCTGTACCATTAAGCATTTTAGCTTTACTTCCACCCTGAAGCCCTTTTTGCTTTCTCGCTCTGCAGGTTTCCATGAATCATTGTGGTACCTGGACCGTAGTCGTGCCTCCTGCTGTGAGCCGACTGACACCCACTGCCACTTCGATTAGTATTATTAATCACATTACTATCCCTATTTTCATAATTATAATTCTACTGTAATAATTGCTGCTGTTATTATAAGTAGTCTTATTATATGAATCATTTATGTCATATACATTGAATGTGTTGTATCTCTGTTATGCTGTTCATTCTGTACACATGACAGCTATTGCATTCTGTCCATCCTGGGAGAAGGATCCCTCCTCTGTCGTTCTCCCATAGGTTTCTTCCTTTTTTCTCCCTGTTAAAGGGGTTTTTAGGGGAGTTTTTCCTGTGCCGATGTGAGGGAAGGACAGAGGATGTCGCATGTGTACAGATTGTAAAGCCCTCTGAGGCAAATTTGTAATTTGTGATTCTGGGCTATACAAAATAAACTGAATTGAATTGAATACATTTAAAACATTTTAAAACGTGCTTATTAAAACCATTGTGGATGGTTAAAATACCTATATAAATGTAATAAATCAAAAGGTTTTAAATTACCATAGAAAAGTTGCAGGTAGTAAAGCGGGAGTATCCATATATTTTTATAAATAAGACTTCCACGGTCTATCTCCCAGTTGTAAAGTGAATAAAAATTAGCTATGTTAAAATAACCTAAATAAAAGGAATTAAATATTACCGTAGGGTTTTTTGTGCCGTAATGGGTACATTTTAATTGTTTCTTTCTATATAGAAGTGATTGGAGTAGGAGTCACAACAAGATATAAATAAATTATACACTGGGAATTATTTAAAAAAAGAAATACACAAAAAATATGTGGAACTTTTAAACATAAGTGCTATAAAAAAATAAAAAAAGTGCTATAAAAGGATAAATAATTGCTTAGGTATAAAACCAACATAAAACACACAAGTGTTAGTAAAATGCAATAAAAATTTGTATTTGTATGTATATATCTGCAAATGTTAATAGACCAATCAACTTGGTACATGAAGAGTAAATATAGATAGTAATTTAAAATTCCCAACAGTCATAAAATATTCACTCCAGGTTATTTATTAAAATTGGTATTATAAAAATAAATAATAAATACCATTAAAATAAGCCCCCTCTGCAGGCAGTTACTATAAATAATTCTAATTTGTATTATTGTAATTATTATTATTCGTTTGAATAAACGTTCTTATATGACTGTGACCTCTCTCTGTGTAGACCCAGAAGTAACACAATTATAACATAACTTTAAAATGAGTGCCATAAGAGAATCATTAAGTGCTTGAGTACAAATACAGTTTTAAAATATGTCATACTATAAACAATATAAGTAAAAGCAAACAAACGACACACTGTTAGTGAAAGACAATCATTTTAAATGGACGTTCAAAATTTCACAAGATCTGACGGTTGCATGAAAATCAGGATAAAAATATAATAGAATGATGTTAGGGTTAGGGTTAGTATTAGGGTAAGGGATTTAATTGTGATGGTTAAGGTCAGAGTAAGGGGCTATGAATGAAGTAAGGGGAATGTTGTATGTCAATGAGTGTCCTCACTAAAATAGAAGTACAAGTCTGTGTGTATCAACCTTAGTTCAATCTGAACTGGTTGGTTCTGGTCCTCAGTTATCTCTCATGTTAATGATCCACTCAGCATACAGTAACCTGACCATCAGACCAGCACCAGAGACACTGTGGTTGGATAACTGTTACAGACTGAATGTGCGAATGTGTCTTTGCTTTCTATACTTTATCTTATTTACGAAATTAACCAGATAAATGGATATATATCTTAATCATTTTTATTTAAAAATGTTTGGGGAATAATTTGTATTTATTGTAATCTGGTCATTTCAATAAGGAAATAAGGAGGTGTTTTGTATTTCCACCATTCTGTTGTCATTCCTTTTTTCAAACACAGGAGGGCAGTATGCCACCATGAAACAGCCTCACTCAGCCTCCAGCTGTACTACAGGCAGCACTAATAAACATAGCATTACGGGAAATTTAGGATCAAAGGTTTTCTCAACTTTTGCCTTATATCAGAATATCCTGCACAGAACAGGAAATAATAACTTCTTGTGAGTCCTCCAACTTTATGGAAGAGCAATACTAAATAACTGGAGTCCACCTTCAATTTGAAATTATCACTGCCAGACTGCCTTTAAATGTCTCCCACTCATCAAGATTTAGGTAAAAAGAGAACATTTCTTATTTGGATTTATTTCATGTGTGTTTCACATTAAATATTCAACTACAGAAAATAATGTTTACGCATAGTCAGAGGATCATTGAGAAAAATTAGTAACTTCTTTAGGTTTTTTACAACATAAACAAATGTAAAACTTAAAACTGTAAAAACACGTCTTGGTTGCAAAGATCTGGTCTATTTCTTGTGTTTCCCCTCTCATCTATTTCAATGTGTTTGAAATTGTGAGGAGGATGCTCTATACTCTGCAATGTGCCCAGGAGCTCCTTATATCCATCATGCAGATTATAATTATAGCTTGTGTGTGTGTGTGTGTGTGTGTGTGTGTGTGTGTGTGTGTGTGTGTGTGTGTGTGTGTGTGTGTGTGTGTGTGTGTGTGTGTGTGTGTGTGTGTGTGTGTCCGGTCCTGATTGGCTGAGAGCACTCCAGTGGGGTCGCTGTTGTGTATCCAGGCGTCTGGGTGTATTTTAACACCGAACTCAGGCTCCACAGCTGGAGATCCGCTGGCTAAAAATACACAGTGTGCACACCACGTCCTCTGTCGGCTTTTCCTGGAATACCTTTTTTAGTTCAAATCAGCCAAAGAGGAAGTTCTCTCTGAAAACTCATTTTTCATCTTCTTCCACAGCAGGTGAACTGAGCCTCACCTGCTTGTTGATGCAGCATTTTGACAACTAGATTGGGAATTCAGCCCTTTAGTGAGTTTACATGCTTGAGTAAAATAGGTCATTACTTTGGCTCTATACTGTCAAGTGTGTGTGTGTATGTGTGTTTATGTGCTGGCACCCTGTGACTTTCTGCCTCCCTTCGGCCATGTTCACCTTGGCACCAGGCGCTGGGATTCACAGCGCTGGCGGTCACTTTGCACCACCTGAAGGTATAAAAATAATATACAGCCTGGTTAATAAAAAATCCCAGGTCACTGCCAGACGAACGACTTGCCTAATCCTGGGGTAAGTAATTGAGACAGCGTTGGGGGAAGAGGCGGGACTTTGAATAAGAAAATAAAATTCAACTTTCACTGAGATGAGATGAAGCAGTAAGAAGTTCCTGAAGTAAAACTGTTGAGCAAAACTCTTTGTGAATTGCAGCTTAAAGGGGCACTCTACCAATTTGACACATCAAGACTAGTTCACCGGTGATGACATGATGCTGGTCCAAACCACAGCATTGTTCTGCTGTTGAAACAATGGTTATGTGTTACCTGGACATATAGGACATGGATGAATGAATGAAGCTGCACTTAATAAGTAGAAATTCACCCTTGTTTCAACCCTGTTTGGTCCAAATGTATTATACTGTCCGTATGTTCATCGCTGTCAAATCGTCTCCACTTAGTAAATTATTAAACTTAAAGGCATAGTTTGACATTTTGGGAATTGTGCTTTCCTTTCTTGCCCAGAGTGCAGAGCCAAGCGCTCTGACCATTTTGGTGCCCTATAGCCAAGGTTTTAGCTGGGGTCTTATACTCAGCCACTTCCACCAACAATCCCTGTCTTTATAGACTCACACAAAAACTTCTATTAGCTTTACGTTTTTGAGAGTAAGCTATGTAGATCACTCTTGAAAGAAAAGCAGTTTTTCTCCAAATTATGTTGTAAGCTATTCCCCAAACACCAGAATAGTCTTTCTAACTCTCCCTAATGAATTTAAGGTGGAACTAACTGACGGTAACTCTATTAGTGTGATGCAGCAGGCAACCGAGAAAACAGGGCCTATTAAATAGGCTACATAGTTATGTTGTTTTGAGTTTTTTCATTTGGGGGGCCTCTATGGAGAGATGGGATTGATACCATTCTTGTGTCTGTAAGATAAAAATATCCAGCTGGCATTTCCCTTAGCTTAGCATACATACTGGAAACAGGAGGCCAACAGCTAACATTTATAGTATTAAAACACAACTTGATGACTTTAGTACATTGATCCAGCCTTCATTCCTACTTTCCACGCCACTTATGTATTACAATCAAATACTTCGATATTTGTTTGGATAAGCTCCGAAATGGAGATATTTTAACTTAAACATGACATTATTGAGGTAAATGAGTGATCAGAAATACCAAAGGGTGTCATTAGAAATCAATATATGGTTTTAAAGGTCCAAATAGGCCTTTGACCTCATCGGACCTTCACATGAATCACCCCTCCACCTCTTCTAACTCGCTGCCCTCATTGGTTGGGTTAGTTTCGTTGAGGCATGAGGGTTAATATCTGTTAGGTGTAGGGTAAGAATATCAGGATGAGCAAACGTACCACTATGGTAGTAAAAGAAATATGGTGATTACAACTTAATTCTGCATAATAATTAGCCATGTGCTTTTGTTCATTGGCATAACAGGCTGTCAGACAAACAGGCGTTCGGTACAAAGGGACATTTTTTGGACCATTGGGGGTTTCGGATTAATGGACCATCGGAACAATGCCATGGCACCTTGTCAATTACATTTCAAGGAAAACATTTTTTTTCCAAGATTACATTGTTTTTGACATATCACAAATAATATATACGGGCTGCATAGACTTAATCCATGTAGGGAGGAGTTATGGGTGGCTCCAAACCAACCTGGTGCACCATTGGGTTTATCAAAAAGTTTGAACTGAAAACAACCCAAAGTAAAGTAACAGCAAGGTTTCAGGCAGTCGTAATCTGTTACAGTGAAAACTTTTGTTTCTCCCAGAGTTTGACAAAGCAAACTAATGTTTTACAATGCAGGTGTCTAGGCTGATAGAAACTGCTCGTCTTCTTTGTAATGATCTCATGCCGTTGTGTCGTTGAGCCAAGCCCTCGAATGGTTATGTTGTTATGAATCACTGATGTTAAAACCCAATTTACACTTGCTCCTTCATACAGCCACCTTTTTGTTAGCCTGGATTTCACATGACATGAGCAGGTGAGGTGTTTCCCTTCCCAGGGCTCCCACTGTGTCACAGAGAAAAAAGCCTTTCACAACTGGTTTGGTCCCATTAGTGTCTTCCAAGCAATAAATCCTCTCTGTCACACCACGCAGGTGGTTAGGAACACAGAAATGGGTTACACATGTTCTGTATTCAGCTGTTAGACACCGAGAGCAGATCTTACCTGCATACTTACCTGGTGAATAGCAGCGGTTGAAGAAAGCAAGGTGATACCAAAGTCTGTGGAGCACCGGAACATGTTTTAGAGTGCAGCATAAATCAGAAACATATTGCCTCGGCTGTGTTTTGGGGGTTGGAAGGGAAAGGCGTGCCAAAGACAATTCACTTGCTGCTAGAGGTCTAAGCCAAGGAAAACCATTAGTCCCTGAATTTGATGAGGATAAGTGTATCGGAAGGAACATCTCCGGCATGCAGAACATCCTTAAGATACTGTGAGTTGTGCGGGCGGACATCACACCAGACACGGCATTGGGAAAGTGTCCCTGTGCCAGTGTGACAGTAATTTGGTAAGACAGAAACATGGAACGTATTTCAATATCCATTGTAATATTTGAGATTTTTGTCTGTAATTCTGATACCAGTTGTAAGATTGGCAGAAACTCACCATCTTGTGTGCATTTTGCGCTTCAATACTTAAAACCATGCCTCCTAATTCAGCACAGTTGGATTACATCTCCAACTCCCAGATGGGAGGCTAGAGATTCATTCTTTTCCTTTTCAACGGCTCATTAAGTGGAAGTCTAAATGATACATCCGACCTGAGGCTAGCTTTTGTTCTCAGTAAGATTACTATGTATTTATGTTGTGATTATGGATATCGTTATCATAGCTATTTGAGCTTTACACAATAGGATCTCCTCACTCAAGCCAATCTGGGTTTTGTTCCACACAGCTCTCCGACTATCTGATGGGAACAAGCATGAGGAAATTAGCTTTTCTCCAACATTCTGAGGGTTTTGTGTAACCAAACCATCTAACAAGTCAGGTTTCGTTTGATGTGGCTTTTCAAGGAAATTCAACAAAAGCCATGTCAGGCTATCAATGTGACAACAAAGTATTTATGGTTTGGTCAGACAATTTGAGTAGAAACTTGCTGCACAAGGAAGCAGTAGCATCAACATTTCTGAACATTTCTGAACATTTCTGAAATCAACATACATCTTACCTGTAAATGAGGATATTTATGTATATGTATGTTATGTAGTATATGTGCCAATGTATGTAGGTTGCATGTGTGTGTGTTTGCAAGTATGTACAGTCTTTTCAAAATAAACTCCAGTCTTCACAGGAAACAACTTAGTGAGATTGAGTGCAGCAAAACTACTTGGTATGTTTTTAAAAAAAAAAAAAGATCCTGGTTTGGGTAAAATTTACTGTGGAAGTGACGTTACTTAAGTTCACAAGGGTCAACCATCAGTGATCTCCTGGCTGAAAGATGCTTAAACTGTAGTGATGATGCCACCGTTTCAAAAGAACCAAAAACTGTCATGCTGAATTGTGTTGTGCAAGGAATGCTTGTAGCTTGCTCCTTTGCAGAGGATGGTGGCTTTAGTAAACCTGCATTCAAGGCAGTTACACTAAATTCCAATGCTGAACCAGATTGGACTGGAATCTGTTGTAGTCTCTGTAAATCTAAGCTTACTGCAGCTGCTGTCCTCCACGAAAGAGAAACTGCTAAATGGTTCATATTTCGTTGTAACATGGGTTCACGCCCGGAAGGCTACAATTAATGGCGGCATCTATGCGCATTGCACATCGCCACTCTGGTAGGGCCCAGCTGCAAGCCATGTAGCCTCCAGATTCAGCACCCCCATAAATGGACCTTGACAATTAGTGAACCGAGTGGCCCTCCTAATCAGTAAACACAGTATCAATATAAGACAATTCTAAGGCTGAACCAAATAGGTGGAAGCTTACAGGCTTCATTCATAACATCGACATTTAAATTATAAGTCAGCATTTGAATGCTTTGCAGCTTTTATTTTTCTGTATCTATTTATCGGGTTGAAACCCAATGCTTCTAATCAGTTCCAGAGAAAGATTAGGCTACACTTATATTATAAATATTAATCTATTTGTAGAATTAGATTCCAGTGGTGGCTGTGTAGGACTGTTTCCAACTCTTGAGATCCAAACAATTCCAATAACCCAGCATGAAAATATCCTGCTTTTATCCATATTTGTTGGGATTTAGCCTTTTGGGATATCAGGCTGTCGGACAAATGGGCTATTGGAACCAAGGGAATTTTTTGGGACTATTGGGGTTTTGGAATAATTGGCAGTTGGAACAATGGCATGACACCTTATCAATTACAAATCAAGGGAAACATATTTTTTCTATTTTCTAAGTATTGTATTGACAAAATCCATGTAGACAGGAGGTCTGGAAAGATGGGTGGCTCAAAACCAAAGTCGATGTCATTCACATCTGTAACCTAAATAATATCACAAACATACCAGTTTAATTCAATTTAATGCAAAACCATTATGTTTTAACTATACCCAGCCAGTAATTTTTTGATGCCTTGACATAACCAAGATGTTTTTTTAATTTAGAATGCAGTTTAGTTGTAAGGGAACGCAATGGGACATGAATTGAAACAAGATAGATGTGATTGGTTTCCAAAATTCAAAACACGTGATGTGTTTTGAATTGTTGGCGTTTAGCCTTTCAAAAACATTTTCACTGCAGAAACAGCTTGCTTCTCCAATTTGCTGAATCCGCCATTTAAATAGCAATGCAGAAGGTGCAGGTGGCTTTTATAGGGAACGGCACTGATTGGTTTAATTCATGTTACGCCCCAAAAACACAACTATGATTCATTTAGAGGCTGAATACAACCCCTTTACCTCTTGGCGTCAGATTATGTGTTGTTTAACCAGCAAAATTGGAATTGGACACGCTCTAAGGAGTTCTTTTCAGTCATATTCATGTCTCCTCAGTATATCCTCTCACTTCTCTCCTCATATTTCTGAGACTGTGGGGAGGAGGCCTGCTGAAGACACAGCAGCCAAGAATTCCTGGCTTGCATGATAACTGCTGATGAAACCCACGGCCTTTGCACTCCTCAGGGACACTGATAAAACCACTTTTTCCTCTGTGTATGTTGCAATAAAACTAGCTCTTGACTGAAATCGATGCTCCATCTGAAGTGAGCTGTCTTTGTATCCCATCAACAGGGTTCTTGTCAGGAATCAGAGATCAAAGTTGCTTTAACGATGAGGTCGGCTGAAGGAGCTAAATTTGTTGGACAAATTATTTCTTTCCATTTACGCCATGCTGTGTGAGTGAGCAAATACATATGTTCACCACTGTGTGTAATCCAAACATGATTAGTCACACACAGCATTTTGGAGGTTTTGAAAAGGCTAAATGTAGTTATTCCTGCTTAGTGGTGATTTCACCAATTTAGCAATTTAGTTGAACCGTATATTACATTTTAACTTGGTCTGCTGAGACTCAAAAGCTCAACTGCACCACTGTTCCATTTATTCCTACATCTGTAGCTCTTTAAATAAGGGCCATGTGTCTGTTTCCTAAGTATTCTTACAGGTCGTGATGTTCTGGTATGTTGTTTTATGCGATTTAAATACGGTGTCATACATCAAGTTATAATAAATGCCCGTCCTGTGTTGGTGTTGACACGCAGTTAGAAAACAGCTTAATAAACGATGTGTCACACTCCTGGTTGGAAGCTGTGAGTTTACAGAGCCTTAAATAACACAGTTATGACTGTGGTCAGCTGCTGGATGATTTCAGTCCACATATCTGTGGACACAGGCCTTGCTTGGAGCAGTTTTTGGACTGGAAACCAGTCTAAAAAAAATACACTGAATTGGGCCTGCTGCTGTGATGTGTTCCTACTGTTTATTTGCTTGGCAGAGCCTGTGAAACCGACTTCACTCTCCGCGCTCCAGAAATGACCAGATATGTTTCTCCAAGTCACCTGGGGCTTGTTTTCTGACCCAGTCCTCTACCACACTCTTAGCACGTGTTTATTATCCAGATGGAATGTATCATGACTCTGTTCGTGGAGCTAAAATGGGCCTCAGACGATAGAGAATGTAGTTTGAAGCGGGTACAGTATATCCTACAAGCTACCTTGGTGTTTGTTTGAGAAACGTTTGCAGTGCTGTATTGTTAATCAACACCTGAACATTAGTTGCTAAATGAGCAGGGATATTTAAACCCTCAGCCACTCAGCCTGCAGAGTCCAGCATGGGGAGCAAAATTGATGGATCCAAAACGGGTTAATTTAACATCTCTACACATAAATATGAACCCTCAGGCAATGACGCCTTCCTCTGGAAGCACTGTGTCAGAGCCTTGAGGAGGCAAAGGAAAAGAAGGACAACATTTGTTGTCAATTTAGCTCTGCTCTCAGATGAAAGCAGCCCGGTGGATTTATGGCACCTCAGCACAGGCAGCCATGTGCTGGAGGTATGCTGCATCATGTGGATGTGTATAGTGAGCAGGCTTGCAACCCCACGGCCTCCTATTTCACATATCTGAGCTGTGCATTGAGTCTGGCTTTGCGATGAGATACCTGTCCTCTAAACAGACTGACCAACCTGGCTCACCCATGTCTGGTGTGACATCTGGTGGACTCATGTGAATCCGACACATTCTCTTTCCGTACTCCTCAAATGCCTAGTGGTCCGAGGTTTCAAACTTTGACAATCTGGATTCCCATCTAGTGTCAATTTTGGATGTGTCAGAGACAGCCTCTCAGTTCCCACTTATTACATGCATACGTTGGCTTTTCAAAGTAAACTTCAAACCAAGGTTTACTTAGTTTATCCCATTATCCCGAAAACAAAGCCCATTGTGTCCAAGGCCCATTGCTCCAAACTCTGTGCAATGAACAGAAGCACATTGGTTATTATTATGCTACCAGGATGAAGGCATGACCCGCCCTATACCGTTTCTGGTTGGCTCACCTCGACATTCTTAACCTTAACAAGACCAATCTCACCCCTCATACCACACAAACACAAACCAACCCAACTGATGAAGGCGACGAGTGAAATGAGGCATGGTGGTGGGTCATGTCTTTGCCAGTGGGAAAAAAAACCATGTGGGTTCAATAACATAATTTTGCATAATAAATAGCCATGTAATCTTTGTTGTAGGGAGAGTGTGTATTTCTGGAGCAATGGGCATTTGTCATAACCTGACTGCTGCTATCTGCTTCATCTGCTGCCCTGAGCATATGTGTAATGTGTTTGCTGTATTTAAGATAATGACTTGTGCATTTTTGCTACATTGGAGGCTTTACATGCATGTTTAAAATGGACAGCACTCAGATGTCAGTGGACCTCAAGCTGAGACGGAGCAAGGGGGCCCGTGTTCATTTCAATCAGGCCTGTAATCACTCACAAAGCAGCAGCGCCGAACAATGAAATACAAAATTACTTTTTTGGCCTGTAAGAAGTTCACCAGGATCCAATATGCTGCACTTCATCACTGGCATTTTTTCTTCCAAGTTTTTTTCTAGGCTCATTCAAGATGCATACAAACACATCTGTGGTGTATCAGCATGCAGTGTTGCACATATGTTTGCACTTAAAGCCTTCCCTGCGCTTTCCCTTCCCCTGGCTCCTGTGCCCACGGTCGGCCATTTTGCCTGATTCCTCCCCCTTGTGGCTTTACCTGTTTGTCACAGTCTTATAAATACTTTTTTAGGAAATTGTTGCATATCATACCTTTTAAGTAAGGAGCTTACGTGACAAATAAGTCAATGTTGAATTGTGGTTTCACAAGGGACACAAAAAGCGGTCTCCTGGGTGAAAGTCCAGTGTTATTAGACCCACCCATCCACCCTGAACTCCACTCTATGTGGATTTCGTTGCTCTTTCTAAACTGTAGTGCATTATTTTTTGTAGGTATAGCCATTAACAGTGAGAACAGCCTGAAACAAAACTAGGAAAATAGGAAATATTATCCTTTAAGCATGCCCAGAAGGATATCAGGGAATGATGATAACTTAACTGGGTTTACAGACGGGAATTGTGGTGGAGGTGATAATATATTTAAATGCTAAACAAAAAGCACATCAGGACCGGGATGATGCTCATCGTGAGCACTGAAGCAAATAAAAGGTCAGTTCAATGCCCGAATCAGCTTAAAATGACTGGCTACTGGCTGTTAAAGCTAAAACACCTGGAATAAGAAGTTGCAACAGTGAAGTTTATGAGGCTACATGGTTTTTGACAGATTTCAGAGGACTGAAACACATAAAAATGGGATACAACAGCGCTGAACTCAGGTACATAAAAATGATGCAATGTCCAGCGATGCATCATCGGTGGAAGTTATATAGGAATGAATGCAAAGGGGTTCTTCTGAGGGGAGGAAACCATGCCTTATACCTCCACCAAGGTTGAACAGACACAGCAATGGAGAGGATGGAATAGTCAACCAAACATTGGCACCACTTAAGAAATAAACAAAAATACAGCTGTTACCCTTCAACGTTTTTTGAGCCTTGGAAAAAGACACACAGTTCTTACTTAGTCCAAAATCTATTTTTTATCTTTTAATCCATCAACTGACATGTTTGTGTAAATGAATGCTTACACATGCATATATGTTTACCATCTATTACTAACTGGTTACAAACTCATCTGGTCCTGTCAATCCCACAGTAAAACCAGCCTTTCACTAAGACATGACCTCACGCCTAAGATTTCCATGGGGAACCATAAAAACTATCCTATAGTAAACAGTACAGTACACACACTGTGTTCCACCAAACAGATTCTGACAAGCCGGCCTGTCTCCCGCGCAACATCATCACGGACCAACATAAACCCACTCTAGTTGTCGTTTTTAAAGCGGCGATTCATCGTGGTCGCCGGGCACGTTGGGGCGAGCGCTCCCCAGTTGCAGCACTGAGCGGATGAATAAAAGGTGAACAGGAGAGGGGTTCTCTGCTGGAACAGAGAGCCCAGTCTGGTTGGAAGACAGCCCTGCAGGGTTTTGATATCAGCGGTAGTGGGGACGATCCCACTGCTGAGGCCCAAATAAACATCGGGTTGATCTTTGAGTTGCATAACAAGCCTCCATCTGTTTCCTGAAAAGGCATCTGTGCATTTAAACCAAATATGTGCCTGTATGTTATGTGCTCGGGAAAGCCACAGGTCTGTCTATATGCATATGTATTTGTGTTGTACATCTACTTTGAGAAAGGTTTGACCAGTGTACATTATTGGCTGGAAAGCTTTGCTTATCCCAAAATGACTTTCTGTGGCTGGATGAACATACCCACATATAGCCCCATCTTAGCCATCACACAAACTATGGAAACCAATGGGGGACATATTTTTTTAAAGCTCAGACAAAAGCAATAAAAGGATTAACTGAGTTTGTTGTTCAAACTTAAATCAGGGGTCAGGAGTAAAGTGTCAAGTTAAAGCTCATTACATGCATAGCTTCTTTTCAAAATAAACTTCCAAAGTAAGTTTACTTAGTTTTTAGGTTTACTTGGTTAGGCTACTTGGCATAGTGTCTTTTCAAAATAAACTTCTGTGTTCACAGGAAAATGTACAGTTTTGGCTCGTTACATAGTGCCTTTTCAAAATAAACTTCCAAAGTGGGTTTTCTTAATTTTTAGGTTTACTTGGTTAGGTTTAGGCAACAAAACTACTCATATAATCTACCTGGTATAGTCTCTTTTAAAAACAAAACTTCTGTGTTAACAGCAAACGTACATTTTCCCTCATTACCTGCACACAAAATAAACTTCCAACCTAAGTTTACTTAGTTTGTAGATTTACTTACACAACATAACTACTTGGTTAAGCTTAGAATAAGCGGGACACAAACAGCGGTCCCCTGGGTGAAAGTTAAAGACACAAGTTAAAGACTGACACTGACACTTTAATTCAGGACTGGTGTCCTGAATTAAAGTGTCAGGCAAGTGAAAAGGCCTAACATATAACTGCAGATACTTCACATCCACTGCACTCAGTAGTTTGAGGCCATGTCTACACTATTACATTTTCATCCTAAAACGCATATCTTTTGCTATGTTTACACTGAGCTTCCACACTAGGCCGGAGTTTTAGGGCACCGAAAACAGATACATTTCTAATTAATGCTTATTTTGTACAACTATTGTGAAGTCCTCAAAAAAAGCAAAAATGCCCTCCGGTGCGACAGGGACTTCACCCACCAGCTAAACCAAGAGGAAATGAGTGAGAGACGTGCGTTGACCAAATGTATTAAGCCATCGTAAACTTTTAAAGTAAATTTGATGTTTGTGAGAGAGAGATAGACAAAGACCTGCAGCGTTGTAACTAAGTTTGAAAAATAAAACTTATATACTAAACTCTGTTTTACTGTCCAGAGGTAGATTTTAGAGGAAGATCTTAAGTATCAAGCAAGACCATTTTTTCTAACACTCTGTCATATTTTCTGTAACCAAGCAACCAATGTACTTCTTGTTTACAGCGGCACCCGCATGCCGAGTGTACGTGAATATTCATGTGATATTCGTTTTGAGGCGAGCTAGTCTGGATGGAAATCATCTCGAAAACGTTTATGAAACGCATGTGTGGACGTTTTAAAACTCTGTTTTTAAATGAAAACGGAGTGTGGATGTAGCCTGAGCTGACATTTGTTGTGTTATTTATCAGTAGTTTATAAATGTAGATAGTATGGCAATTAATTGCTTTTATTGTATGTTTGGATCCCAAGGAGACAAAAAAATTTCTTTCTGTTTCAGGCTTAAAAAGTTTGGGCAACTCCTACCATATGCGATACAGGCATTAAACACCTACTGCCTCAGGGATCACTTGTTATTTAATGAAATTTGCTTTCTTGTATAATTAATATAACTTATTTGCTGCTACCTGCCCATTTGTACTATTGAATATTATATATTTGTGTGTTTTTAATGTAATGTGTGGGGTGTTGCTGTAGGGCTGTATATGCTCCCTGTGCTATTGTCACTCTCCCCTCTATAGAAGCTCTGCCCAGGTGTGCTACGTGGCTCGATGAGAAACACCTGGACTGGGAAGAAAGCCGCAGAAACAGAAGAGAGAGGCTGCTGGTCCTACTGCCCTCTTGTTCTTGTTTATATGTTTTCTGTTAATAAATCCCAGGGATTTGACTGTTTTAAATGTGTCTTTACTTGATCTATAAGAGAAACCAAAGACGAATTCCCAACAAATGTGGACAATAAAGTAAATCTAATCTAATTTAATGCTGTTAGCTAACTAAAGTAGAAAAACAATTGGTAAAATAGGTTGGAGCACAGCAAAGACTTCTACATTTACAACAGCATCTTGCACTCAGAGTGGATCATTTTTCAACTTGGGGGGCTATAAAAGTGAGGTGCCCAGCTAAGGAACATAGGCACTTTGAACCCATAAGAAACAGTTGGAACTATAGACCACCTTGGGATGCAATAACACCAGCCTCAACGCCAAATCAGGCCAGGGGCTTAAAGTGGGGGGGACCGTTCACCCCTTCCCCACTGCCTAATCCATCTTTGAACCCGAACCTTCATTTTGATCAGTTTCATGATTGCATCTTGCACAGTTGTGATACTTTGACTAAATCTGTACACAGGTAGAAAGTCTCCAAACCTCTTCTGTGGTAGTTCTGCTAGATGTCTCCAGGACCACATCTTGCCAGCGATGACACACACACACATACACACACAGACTCACATGGTGAAAGCAATACCAGCGTTGCTGGTAGAAGAGTACATTTAACAGTCCAAATGACATCAAGCGTGTTTGTCTTTTTATATTTCATCAACGTTAGAGGTTTGGGTCAAACAACCAACAATGTGCTGCAGTCATTTAATGACTGAACTTTCTGTCTGGACTTAACACTTTAAAGCCAAGCTGATGTGCTGCCACTGTGGCTCATCTGGCTAAAATAAGTACCATTCAACCAACTACAGGACTGGAAAATATTGTGAAAGTCAGTCCCTGTAACACATTCTTGAGAGAGAAATCTTTAAAACAGTCAAGCTTAGTTTTTTTGCTCTGCAATAAGTTGAGACTTATCTTTAATCGGATCCTGCATTTCCTCCAACCAAACCCGCAGAAAAGGAAAAAAACAACTTGATTTCAATAGCTTTAATCTGCAAGCCATGCAGCCTTGCAATTATCAATGAGGCATAGAGGAGAGAACTAACCAGAACTATCATTAAGCCAAAGGTCTGGCTTCTTGTTTTCGAGTACTCTGGGTTCATACTTCGGTCAGGACCCTGCAGTCTAAACTGACCGGACTAATCCAGCAAGCTGATCTTTAACATGTGTCTTTATCAATGTTTAAATCATTGTTTTGTCTCTTTCCCTGCAGATTTGACCTGAGTATGAATTTCCATCGTACCCTATGGACTCTAAAAACAGGGAGGGTAATCTCACAATACATCACTTATTACATCCCAAGTCCAGCCAACATTACATAAGAGAGGAGCGAGAGTAATACGATGTGGAATGGTACTATGCGAGTGGATATTATGGCTTTCTTTTTACAGTCAGCCTTTCATTTGAGGCGCTATTTTGAAGAACAAAGTTTTTCTGTTGCGCCTGAGCACGGCTGACTCAACTCATCCATCACAAGATGGAAAACTGATACAAACACAAACGGCTTCATCCTCTGATTCGAGTCCACTCCCATCAAGCCCCATTAACCACACCTCCTGTCATGGTGCCCAGATGTAGTTCATATGTTGGGGTGCCAGATTTGTGACAGACAAGGTGAGGTATTCGTTAAATTAACACCTGAAAGTGCCATTTCCTGCAATATAGAGCCTTTAATCATCACCTAAAAAGCTGCTCTTTCACTATAAAGCTTAGTTTGTATTGGACTATATATTGAAATATACATTTTTCATTGTGAACTGTAGGCTACTGTCAGCAGAAAGACAGATAAAATAATAATAAGAGAGTGTATTATGGGTATATTTCAAAGTTTGTCAAGGCAAATTTCAAAGCTACACAACCATATATTCATAATGCAGTTATGTATCTTATGTAGTTCTCCAGTTGCTTTGACCATAATATTGTTTTGACTGGACCTGAATCATAGACTGTATATAAAAGCGTCTGCTAAATGACTGTAATGTAATGTAATGTAATGTATATAAGAAGTGAACGTAGTCATCATGACGTCACCAATCGGTTCGTGGACTGACGTTTTGAAGCCTTGAGTTGGGCAATCTCGCCGTCGCCATCTTGGATTACGGGCGTTGCCATGTTGTTTTTTTGCAACCAATGAACAGAAGTGACCATATTTGGAATGCGAAGGAGTGAAGAAGAGACACTGTCTATGGCCTTGGTAGTGACCTGTCAATCACAGTAGACCCGCCCTAAAGCATTAAAACTGCTTTATGGTCTATTTGACTCTAAATGGAGCATCATTTACTAAATGAACATCATGCTGTATTGGAGAAGACTTGAAACTAGAGATTGAGACCATAAACTCATGTTTACATTGTTTACTGAGGGAATAAATCATGGTTGCCGCCTGGCCTAAATGCTCCGCTGTGAAGCAAGAACCAATGGGAAAGAGGACTTCCTGTGATTTCTCGTGAAGCTGTTTATTGCTGGTAGTCTTGTGTGGCATTACCCTTCTCATTCCACCCGTCCGTGCAATTCGCTTCCTGTCAAAGCTGGAGTGTGAAACAGAGACTGTCGGCACACACTGCGTGAATATTTTTCCCTCCCTTTGACCTGTGGCTTCCTCCAGAGAGCCAGGCTGGGGCCTAGAGCGAAAACACAAACATCATTAACACGATGGTCCAAGTCCTGGAGTGAACTTTTGAGGGAAAAGAGAGCTCCTTTCTTCTTGGTGACTGATTAATCTGCAGGGACATTTAAAGACGCAGCACCCCGGCAACCTGGGAAAACGAAAGCTTTGCACCATAGCATATACTGATGTCCAAATGGGCCTCGTGAAGGAGGGAACGTGGTGACGGCCCAGTGAGCGATGGTGATTTCATTACATCGAAAGAGAGTCCTGTTTCCAGTCCCATGGCTAGTTTTCACCCTAGTAGATAGATAGTTTGATTGTCTGTTCAGCCTGAAAATTCTAACATCTCTAATTTTTGATGCAGTTTAAAACACTTTTTCTATTATCAAAATCAAAGAGCTGTGTGACCTTCAATTTGCTATGTGTTCTCCGAGGGCTGTCGAGGTTTGATTTAGTAGCAGGGGAGAAGTTGTTGACCTCTAAAATGTGGTGAGGATAAATTAGCATATTTGGCTTGTGAGTTAGTTCCACAGACACATAAAGCATGAATCTTTGACTTTACTGTAAATAGTGCTGTGCTTTAAATATTCTCTTGAGTGAGTGAAAGGTCACATTTAATTACTGCACAAAATCATCGTATTGCTTTATAGGTATTATCTTACATGTCTCAGAGATGATACTTTTGACCCACATAATCTGTCACGCACACTGCAGTTCACTGACTACAGCGCCTATTTACATAAAACATACCACTGTCCAAGACTGGGACTTATACACTTGCAGGTTATACAGTACATGTCTGCATAAGAGTATTTTGTATGGATATTTACAGCTGAGATATTACATTCAGTACCTTGTATTACATTTTGCAGTTCTTAGTTTAGAATTTTAAAGGGTTGTTGCAACCTTAAAATATGCTGTCTGTATGTTTATAGATTGGCATAGTATGCAGCATTAGAATATGACAGTTGTATAAGATCTACTTAAGAACCAGTTTTTCTTTAGTTCATCATTTCATCATTCATGATTTTTCTTGGCTTATTTGTGGTGTGGCTTTTGTTATTTTGGTTCCATTTTTCTACCATATTGTTGTAACTTTTTTCTTAAATCAATGGTATTGTCCAACCATTACTTACTATATGTCTGTGGTTTTAAATCTCAAGTATGCATGTGACCCATGGGTGGATATAAAAAGTGGACATAGTCATCGTGACATCACCCATCAGTATGGCTGTCACCATGTTGTTTTCTTTGCAACCAATTAACGGAAGTTACCAAATTTGGAATGCGGAGGAGTGATGTAAACACGCCTTATAACGCTCTGGTAGAAGCAACGACCTGTCAATCACTAAATGGACCATAATTTACTGAATGAACTTCATGCTGTATTGAAGAAGACTTGAAACTAGAGATTAGGACCCTAAACTCATGTTTACAATGTTGACTGAGGGAGTAAATCAAGTGAGAAGTAAAGTAATTTTCTCATAGATTTCCATACAATCAGACTTTTTATTGCACCCGGAGCAGTCGCCCCCTGCTGGTTTACGTGCAAAGTTCAGATGTGCAATTCACTCAAGAAGATCTTCCGGTATGAAAAGGGCAGTGTAACTTAAATACTTGGCAGCTATTGGACGGCACATCAGTAATCGTAAGTCAGAGCTGGTAAAAACGTCACGCTCAAATTGACTGCGTTCCAGTACAACAAGGCGGAAAACTTAATATGGTTTGCTCCAGCAAGGTTAGCCTTTGTTGGACATTTTTAGCCATCACTATCCATTACTAGCGATTGTTAGCCATAACTATCCATTATTAGCCATTGTTAGCCTTTACTATCCATTATTAGCCATTGTTAGCCTTTACTATCCGTTATTAGCCATTGTTAGCCGTAACTATCCATTAATAGCCATTGTTAGCCATTGTTAGCAATTATTAGCCATCGTTAGCCATTGTTAGCTACTGTAAGCGCACCGTATCAACATGTCCACCTTTAGAACTTGGACAGTATTGTATATATGACGAAAGAAGTGGCTTAGAGGTTACAGCATGAGTGGTGACCAGGAAGACTATTTATACCCCACTGCCTCAGTACAGCAGCTCTCCACCTCTGACCCTGACTCCGACCCTAACAAGCCGGGGGACTACTTAGAATACACTGAGCTCCTCTCTCCTCTTCTTGTGCTTTCTCGCCTGGCAGGTTCCCAGGAATCGGGGTTATATTTGGACTGTCATCGTGCCACCTGCTGAGGCCCTGCTGACACCCACTACTACTACCACTATCATTATTAGTCACATTACTATTATTAGTGCCTGTACTATTACGCTTATTGACTTGCTTCTACACAGCAAAATCAGCAGTGTTAATTCAACTCCTATAGAGTCAAATACAACACTTTCAAAGTGTTTATATAGGTCCAACCTGTAGGGTGTTAAAACTACACTTTTGAAAGTGTTAAAGAATTAACACTCTTACAGAGTTCCAGCAACTCTCTCTATAGTTGAAATTTAACACCGGACAACACTGGCCAGTGTTAAATTTAAGCAACACTATTGTGCAGTGTCAAAAGTTAACACCACAAGTGTCATTTTTATAACACTAAATAGAGTTAGTCATATTAACACTATTGAGGATGTAAAATGTAACTCAATATTTAACTCTTTATAGAGTTGATTCATATTTTAAAAACACTGTAGGGAGTCGATTTATAATCCCTAATCCCATTTACACACTCTCAGTGTGATATTATTCCTTTAAAAACTATAACTATATACAAGAAAGAAAGAAAGACTCAGCAATTCAAAGACGTTTGCAGTTAACATGAAACTGTATTTGTGTAAGGCCTAAAAAAAAAAAAGTTTGGTTCCTGTTGGTTGTCAGTTGAGGTCATGGGTAGGTAGGGAATTTATTTTATTTTTTTATTTTATTTTTTCCAGCGGCAGCGAATGATAGGTAGGTTTTTTTTTGAAAATGTGTACGATCAAATGAGTACGTTGCTGTGCTCGAAACAGCATCTCGAAGGCGGACGGGATCGTGGTACTCGTGGAGGACACAGATATTTGCTCTGGGGCGCACTTCAGTGCTAAATATTTGAAGTTAAATACAGATGCGATGCTACCGACATTCGAGGTCGACACTACATCGCTGGCGATGTCAGTCCATCTGTCAGCTCGGTCCACTTTGCCGGCTGCTGACACAAATGAACAAGCGCACTGCTTGACTTCTTCAAGGACATTTCCAAAAGATTTCGTACCCAATCTTACAATTTTGTTTGTTACGTTGTTGCATGGGCAAACAATGGAGACAATGCATACGTCCATCTTTCTCCCGCAACCATATAACAAGCGCTACCGTACCGATATCGCGTCGTCTGCATGCAGATCCCGCGTGAAGCCGTTGTTTTCATTTGAAAACGAGAGAATGCGCTCATCATTGTACAGAATGAAGAGGTGCTGTACAAAAACGTAATTATTTTTTGCATTAAAACATTTTTTTGTGTTTTATTTTTTTTCAAGCTCATAAAATAATTTGGGTCGCACATAGATTGACAGGGTCGGTCGGAAACCGGAACCAAACAAAAATTTTTTTTAGGCCTAAGCACACCACATAACACAGCATTGGCTTTACATCTTTTCCTAACAGTCATCAAAAGCAAAGTTCACACAATATGGCAATGTGGCACTATGTATGTTTTTTCATCCATCTCATTAGAAAACTGTTTGTCATAGGGTCTGTAATAGATTAAATCCTCCAAAGAAATTACAGAAAATGAATCAGTTCTCTCCTCGACACAGTATGCATTAAAGTGGTCATCAAAATAAAGTGTGTCAACTTTGCAAGTCAAAAACAAAGCTTGATCTTCATTTATAATGATATTGATGATCTTTCCAAAAACAGGAATTTCTGTATCCGTTCTAATCAAAACAAACATTCCAATTTGATACTCAGTTCCATAGTTCTTCACCCAGTTAGTAGTTGACATGTCACAGTATGCATTTACATTAAACACTGCACTTAAAGTCTCACCACCCTCCAAGCTGTCAATCATTTCCTCCCGCACTGGACCAAACTCAAACCTCTGAAAATGGAAATTCTCCCAGTGATAAGCTAGTTGTCTCTGGTGTTGTCTTACCAAGGTTTTTGTGATATTTTTGAAATTCTTAACTGATCTTTTGAAAAAATTATGTTTGGCCTCAAATCTCATTGGACCTATTTTTCGAATACACCTTGGATAATGTATCATAAAGTGATGCTTTGGAATAAGTCTTCTCTCAGGAAACAAAGATCTGAACAGCTTGTGGTGATCATTAATTAAATGCTTCAAATAATGTCATACCATTTGTAATCATCGGTGAAAAGACTATATTCACAATCTGAATCAAGAGGACAAGCAAATTCCAATAACTGTTGTTTCTTTCAACTACATCACCAAAAATAATGGGAGCATTTCGCAAAGACACCATGACTGAATTGCATTCAATCCAAGATCTTTGCTACTCTCATCCATTTTCAACCCACTTGGCCTGTTTCGTCTCTCAATATAACCATAGTTGAAACTTTGGATCCTCTGTGACAGTGTTTCCAGAGATAGGTACTTCTTATTGACAAGGTACTGAAAGACAAGTTTCAGTTCGTATTGCACTACACCTTCAAGCAAATCGTGCATGATGTCAACCGCGTAGTTATCAGAGGTGTGGAAAAAGCGTAACGTGTTGAGCAAGCATGTCTTCTTGACACCAAATGTTGTAACCAAGATAGGATTTTCCTGCAGTGCTGCACAATGATCTGTATGGATCTCCTTTGTACGAAAAACCATGCTGGGGTCATCTTCTGTGAAGACAGACTGTAAATCTTCCTTAGTAGTTAAACAAAATCTACAACAATATGTTGCGCTGAAAGACTCAACAAAACCAAACAGCCCGTGTAAACCTAAATTATCACCTGTTACTTGAACAACAGATCCTAGCAATGGCAAGTCAGAGAAAGGCACCTCTATTCCTTCAGTTTCGAGGATTTTAACATCATCAATGAGAGGCTTTAGTATTGCATCAAATCCATATTTTTTCAGGTCTTGTGAATGAAATAGTGCCACAACATGAATATTCATCAATACGGAATTACATTTTGGGGGGAGGTTTCTCAATATAAAGTAAATACAACCAAGTTTGTGTATACCCTTCTTTGAGCCTAAGGGATTTGCTGTCTCAAAATCGTCATAATAAAGTTGAATCTGTAGAGCATGTTTTTGCCGGGAAAACAAAACATACTTTTAAAGTATGAACCATCACATATATCTTTATAAGTACCTTCTTCATGTTGTTTTGCCTGCAGAAAAATGTCACAAAGTTCACTGTTCTTAAACATAGACTTCAGGGTTCCCAATAAAGGTACATACACAAATTTATCCGTTACAGGTATCTGATTGTAAACTCCTGTCGTTCGATCTCTGCGTACATCAAATCTGACCCCAAGAACGTATTCAACAGGTTCAACAATTTCCCACTTTTCCTCAAAGAACCTCTGTCGTTTGGCTCCTGTATTAAAGAATGTAAAGGGATTTTCTAGTTGATCAAAACTGTTTTCCATCTTTTTCCTAAATCCGTGCCGTGAATCTCTGAAGTGCAATTGAGAACAGAATCTCTTGCTTGTCTATGAATTTCATTTACAAGCTCTTCCATGGACCCTACCATTGCTTGGACAGTGCTCTCAGGAACACCTGATGCTTGTAACTGTGCTACAACAGAACCACACATGTTTAACACATGCTGCTTGTTAACAGTAACCTGGGTGGTTACTGGAGTGTCAGTACAAACTGCCTGAGAACTTGATGGCTCATCCCTTTCTCTTTGAGTGTCCACATTGTCCATAGTATTTGTTGAACCAGTGTCCCTGTGCAAACGGAGGAGGTGTTTCTTTAACCCTGAATAAGTGCAAAATGATAAGGAACATTCCGGCTCACCACATTTCAAACGTAATGTCTTTCCCGGATACAAACCATGGTGAAATTTCAAATGCTGACATAGCAATGCAGAACTTTTGTGGTGTCCCTTACAAATAAAACAAATGAGCATTTTTAAATCAAACGACGTGTGTCACTTCAAATGTCAGTGTGCAGGAACCTTGCTCTGAGCTCTTTGACTCTGGGACATTCCTTGGCACTTCCCACGTCTATGTTGAACACCGTGGTTTGGATGAACGTGTAGAAGCTGTTGAGGGATTCATGGTAGTTAACACTGAAGATGAAGTGTGCTTTGAAGAGTTCATCGAAGGCGGCCAGGGATGTCTGGGCCTTGCAAGGGATGGCCTTGTGGTCAACGATGACATAGAACCGTTGAATGTTGTTCTTCTGTTCACCAACGCACAGCAGGAAGGGCTGTCCTGGTTCCAAACGTGCAAGGAAGGTCTCAACACTGGTTCCAATCTGCAAAAACGTAGAGATATAGAGCACTATGAGCATTCAAATAAAAGTGGTGTCAGTGTTATAACAATTGCATTAAAAAATAATAATAATAATGCCTACCCTCAGATATCTCACAACATGATTGACAGCTTGATATGAGCTAATTTTAGCATTCTTCTTGTGGCCTTTTGAGGTTGGGGGAAGTAGGTGAACCAACAGCAGAATGCTTGACAGGTCACTGTCCCAACCTTGGGGCAAAGTAGATGAAAATATAACATTGTCATAATCATTTACAACTGAAAATACACTTAAATCATGATTATGCAACAGATTTGATTTAAAGGTCTCAGAAGCTTTTATGTAAACAAAATATTTTAAAGAGGAAACACTCACCCAACTCATTTGAATTCTGTTGTGCAGACAAGAGGTCTTCAACATGCTCATTAGAATTCTGGTTCTTGCAGTCTGCCAAGATCCTTGGTTGGAAGAAAGTGGGCCATTTTGCCAAAAATCACCCAGAAGCCTCCTCTCCAAACATCATGGTGAAGTCTTGATCAATCTCAGTGTTTTCCCCCACGCTCCTTTTAGAAAATATACAGCGCGTAACGTCAATTGCGCAGCACGCGGCACATCGTCACGTAACCAACATCAAAGAAGAAAAATACATTCATTCTAGCAGTAGCGAGTGAAGCGGAAGATCGAAGAAAGAAGGAAAGAGAGACAGACAGAGAGAGAGAGAGAGAGAAAGTAAGTTGCTAAAATGTGTCGCTTCATGACCACCAGTGTTAAAAACCCTCTGAGCCCAATCATTTTATTGTATCTATAAATCGCAACCTCCGTGCCGTTTTTCCTCTAGTATGTGTGTGTGTGTGTGTGTGTGTGTGTGTAGGCCTATGTGTGTGTGCGTGTTGTCGCTCTTTTTGGGATCACCGGCTCCGATCTTGCGGCGATGTGAAAGGGGCACCATGCGGTTGGTGTGGTTGGTGTGGTCGGTTGGTGTTATCCGCGTTATCCAACGCGTTTACTCGCGTTGGATAACGCGAGTAAACGCGCCAAACCTGACGCTTGATCATTGTGTGGTGGTTCAACGCGTCAACGCGCCAACGCAGCTAGATGAGTCCATGTCCATGCAAGTGAACGGAGCGTTCCTCTTCGTCATAACTATCAAACCAACCATCCTTCACATTCACCGAGCGAACATTATGAAAGTAAAATGCACATTTCTCGCTAAAAATGTTTCCATAAACGCATTTAATGGCGTAACTATGGTACTATTTCCACCCAGAATCTTCTATTTGTAGTGCTAAGGCTCACACTGATTGGTATTCAATTAGCTTTATTTTTTATTTTTCATGTGTGTGAGTCTGTGTTCTTTTCAAATTTTAGTTAGGTTTATAATTTAAAAAGATGTGTTTTGCCCATTGTTGCAGGAGATTTCATTTTTGAACAAAGTGTCTTATGTAAAAAACAGTTAGTGTTTAAGCATTAGGCAAAAATCTGTAAATAAATTGTGCAAATTATATTTGCATTTTTTGTTTAAATATTACTATACAAAAATATAAAAATCTGTAAATGAAGACACAAAAGGCAAAGTTACAACACCAATAATCCCATCTACAGTAATACACAGGACTGTTTGAATAGGATTTAAGTGCATATTCTCCTCTCAAAGTGCACCAGATTCATGCATTCCAATGTAAAGGGTACAAAAAAATTCGGCCGGGGGGCATGCCCCGGACCCCTAGAGGGTTCGGGGGCCACACCACCGCTGCTGAAAAAAATCATGCGGGAAACACTGAATCTACAGAAGAAACACTTTGAGTCCTTGCAACCCCTCCCAGACATAAGACCATCCACTAGAGAACTTCCAATATTTGAAAGCTTGTGCAACTGAACCTGTATGTCTACAGTAATTGTTTACAAATAAGTTATTCAAAATTAGGCATGTCTTTCTTACCAAGCCAGGAGTATCGAGGAAACGCGGGAACACATCCAGGACTGTTGAGGAGCCTTGCTGGTCTCGAACCAGTGCTTGCCGGTACTGAAATGTTGCCTTCATCTTCTCTTTGACAACTGATCCATCAGCTGAATGCTTCATTAAGGATATTGCCTCACAGCATTCCTCACCAATCAGTTGCTTGCAAGTCAGGAGAAAA